>NW_028134542.1:0-77479 GCF_964662115.1 Mustela nivalis | reverse complement strand
AAGCATCTTCTCCAACTACAATGCTATGAGACTAAAAATCAACCACAAGAAAATATCTGGGGGAAAAAAAATACATGGATGTTAAATAACATACTAGTATGCAATGAGTGTGTCATCCAAGAAGTCAAAGAGAAAATTTAAAAATACATGGAGAAAAATCAAAGTGAAAACACAATGGTCCAAAATCTTTGGGATGTACCAGTGCTGTTCTAAGAGGAAAGTTTATATCAATACAGGTCCCACAAGAAACAAGAAAAATCTCAAATAAGCAACCAAACCTTACACAGAACAGAACTAGAAAAAGAAAAAAACAAAATCCAAAACCAGTAGAAGATGTAAAGTAATACAGATTAGAGCAGAAATAAATGAAACAGAAACTAAAAGAGAAAGAGAGAGAACTCAAATAAAGTAAGAAAAGAAAAAGAAGGGACACCTGGGTGGCTCAGTTGGTTAAGCAGCTGCCTTCGGCTCAGGTCATGATCCCAGTGTCCTGGGATCGAGTCCCACATCGGGCTCCTTGCTCAGCGGGGAGCCTGCTTCTCCCTCTGCCTCTGCCTGCCATTCTGTCTGCCTGTTCTCTCTCTCTCTCTCTCTCTCTCTCTCTGATAAATAAATAAAATTTATAAAAAAATAAAAAAGAAAAAGGAAAAGGAAAACTAACAACCAACACCACGGAAATACAAAGGATTGTAAGAGAATATGATGAAAGACTGTATGTCAACAAACTGGACAACCTAGAAGAAATGGATAAATTCCTAGAGACATATAACCTTCCAAAACTGAATCAGGAAAGAATAGAAAATTTGAACAAAAAACTCCCAAGAGGGACGCCTGGGTGGCTCAGTTGGTTGAGCAGCTGCCTTCAGCTCAGGTCATGATCCCAGTGTCCTGGGATCGAGTCCCGCATCGGGCTCCTTGCTCAGCAGGGAGCCTGCTTCTCTCTCTGCCTCTGCCTGCCATTCCGTCTGCCTGTGCTCACTCTCTCTCCCTCTCTCTCTCTGATGAATAAATAAAATCTTTAAAAAAAAAAACAACTCCCAAGAAACAAAAGTCAAATGTCATTCTCAATGGCAAAAGACTGAACGCTGTTCCTCTAAGAGAAGGAACACAGCAGGAATGCTGGCTTTCACCACTTCTATTCAACATAGAACTGAAAGTTCTAGCCAGAGCCATCTGGCAAGGAAAAAAAATAAGTCTTACAAACTGGAAAAGAAGAAGCAAAATTATCTCTGTTCACAGATGATATGATCCTATATGTAGAAAACTTTAAAGATTAAACACACACAAATGAATTCAGCAAAGTAGCAGCATACAATGTCAAAAATCAGTTGCCTTTCTACACTTGAACAATGATCATTCTGAAAAGCAAAATTATGAAAACAATTCCATTTATAAAAGCATCAAACAGAATAAATGTGTATCCAAGGAAGTAAATGACACAGAATGAAAACTAGAGGGCACCTGGATGGCTCAGTGGGTTAATAAGCCTGAGCCTTCGGCTCAGGTCATGGTCTCAGGGGCCTAGGATTGAGCCCAGCATTAGGCTCTCTAGTCCCACATGGAGCCTGCTTCCCCCTCTCTCTTTCTCTGCCTGCCTCTCTGCCTACTTGTGATCTCTCTCTCTCTCTGTCAAATAAGTAAATAAATAATCTTTAAAAAAAAAAAAGGAAGAAGAAAACTAGAAAACTTTGCTCAAAGAAATTCTAAATGATATAAATAAATGTTCATGGACTGGAAGGCTTATCATTAAGATGTCAATACTACTCACAGTGATCTACATATTAGTATAATCCCTGTCAAAATCCCACCGACAATTTTTTTTGCAGAAATAGAAAAGCCCATCCTAAAACTCATATGGAATCTCAAGGAACCCTGAACAGCTAAAACAATATAGAAAAAGAACAAAGCTGAAGGACTCACGTTTCCCTATTTCAACACTTACGACAAAGCTCCAGTAATGACAGCAAAGTAATACTGGCACAAAGACTGAAACACAGATCGATGGAATAGAATAGAGAACCCAGAAATAAACCCATGCATATATGATCAAATGACTTTTTTAAAAATATTTTACTCAACAGTTAATACGGATAATAAAAAATAAAGCCCCTCGTCAGAATGGTGATTGTAGTTTTCACATCCATAATTATTCAATGGTGAAGTGATTTCAAAATGGTGCCAGCACGACACGATGGGGAAGGAAAACGCAGTACCCACAACAAGAATGAAATGCAGTTGGATCCTTACCTAGTATCATACGTAAAAACAAACCCTAAAATCTTAGCAAGGCTTTCTGCAGCTATCCACAAGCTCTTTTATAGTTAACATGGAAAGGCAGAGGGAAAAAATCAGCCAAAATAATTCTGGAGAATAAAGATGAAGTATCCCTGTAGCCCATTTTAAGATTTCCTGTAACCTCCAGACAGTGTGATGCTGGTGAAAGATCAGACACAAGATGAATGAAACAGCAAGCGGAGCTTAGAAATAGACCCATACAGGGGTGCCTGGGTGGCTCAGTGGGTTAAAGCCTCTGCCTTCGGCTCAGGTCATGACTCCAGGGTCCTAGGATCGAGCCCCGCATCGGGCTCCCTACTCAGCAAGGAGCCTGCTTCCTCCTCTCTCTGTGCCTGTCTCTCTGCCTGCTTGTGATCTCTGTCTCTCAAATAAATAAATAAAATCTTTAAAAAAAAAAAAAGAAAGAAATAGACCCATACAAAGCTTGTCTCCTGATTTTTGTTTTTGTTTTTAAACAAAGACATAAAAGCAATTCAATGTATAGAGGAAAATCTCTGTCAAATAAAATAAATAAATAAATCTTTAAAAAAAAAGTCTGCCTTTGGCTCAGATCATGATCCCCGGGGTCCTGGGATCGAGCCCTGCATGGGGCTCCTTGCTCAGCGGGGAGCCTGCTTCTGCCTCACCCTCTGCCCGCGACTCCCCCTACTTGTGCTCATTCCCTGTCAAATAAATGAATGAAATCATTTTTAAAATTTTTAGAAAGTAAACCTCAACACATAACCCAACCCTATACAAAATTTAACTAAAAATGGGTCAGGGGTTTTGAAGGGGTTGGGGGTGGGAGGTTGGGGGAACCAGGTGGTGGGTATTGGAGAGGGCACGGATTGCATGGAGCACTGGGTGTGGTGCAAAAACAATGAATACTGTTATGCTGAAAATAAATTTAAAAAAAAATTTTTTTAAATGGGTCGTAGACTTAAATGTAAAAGCTAAAACTATAAAAGTCTAGAGAAATACAAGAGAAAATTTGTGTACTTTGATTTGGGTAATAAGATTTTATTTTTATTTATTCATTTTGTTCAGCAGGCTTCACTCCCAGTGTGGGGCTTAAATTCATGACCCAGAGATCAAGAGTTGCATGTTCCACCAACTGAGTCAAACAGGTGCCCGGCAATGAGATTTCAGATATAAACTCAATCCATTCTAAAAAATAAAATCGAGAAAACAGAATTTATCAAAATCAAAATACTTGGTCTGTGAAAGTCAGTGTTACAAAAATGAAAAGACAAGCCAGAGACTGGGAGAAAACATTTACACATACTTTTTTGATGAAAGACTTGAATCTCAAATAGGTAAAGAACTCTTCAAAATCAATGGCAAGAAAACAACCCAAGTAAAAACTGGGGAAAAGATCAGGCACAGAACAGATACTTCACCAAAGATATTCAGAGAGCAAAATATTAAAGATACTCAATAATACTAGGTATAGGGAAATGCAATTTAAACCCACAATGTAATACCACTTCACATGTACGAGTATGACAAGTTTTATGGACATGACAACACCAAGCACTGGCCAGGACAAGGAGCAACAGGAACCCTCATTCACTGCTGCTAAGAGCACAGAATCGCACAGCCACTTTGGCAGACAGTTTTTTACAAAGATAAATACACGGTTACCATACAACCCAGCAATCAAGCTCTTAGGTATTTACCCAGCTGGTGGGAAAACTCATGCTTACATAAAAACCCATATGACCGGACACTGGGGAGGGTATGTGCTACGATGAGTGCTGTGAAGTGTGTAAGTCTGATGACTCACAGACCTGTACCCTGGGCAAATAATACATTCTATGTTAATAAAAATAATTTTTCAAATAATGAAATTTTAAAAACCCATTGATGAATGAGGACAGCATTTGTAATCACCAAAAACTGGAATCACATGGATATCAAGGCTTACTATAAATAAAGACCGTGAGGCCGGCACAAGGCCAGAAAAGCAGACCAAGTGCGGAGAGCACGGTGGGGTCACTCGTGTCCAATGGCAACACAAGCAGCCAAGGGCACTGCCGGGAAGACCGGTTATCACGGAAACCAGCGTCCAGAACCAAAAACCAGAACAAGAAGAGGCCTGCAGAGGTCTAAGACTGATTAAACTCCCTTAACGATTCATAATACATATTCGAGAGCGAGAAAGAGCACAGAGCAGAGGGAGGGGCACGGGAGGGAGAGAGAATCTTAAGCAGCTTCCGAGCTGAGTGTGGAGCCTGACGCAGGGCTCGATCCCACCACCCTGAGATTGTGACCTGAGCCAAACCTGAGTCACTTAACCTGCTGAGCCACCTGGGCACCCCTGATTAAACTGCTTTGACAAGGGGAGATTTTGCCATACACCATCAGAGTCCTCAGATACTGACTCATTCAATCCAAAGGTATCAGAAAGGCGACTGCCGCCGCAGGCTCTGCCCAAGTGACCTCTGAGCAGAAGAGCCTCCCCACAGCTTGAACAGTGAGAAGCACGTGGCAAGAGCGACCAGACTAGACTGTGTCCTCAGCCCAACTCATGGACACTCATGGACACACTTCGCATTTGGTTTGTTCAGCTCCTACCCCTTGGTACCTCTTGTTTGTTGCGGGACTTTGTACGAAGCTTTGCTCTGTGTGATGTGTCCGAAGCCACAATAAGTGAAATGGCATTGAGTTTGAAATCCTGAATTGCTTCACAGTTTTGTTAACCTTGTTTTGTAACTGAAGACACCAGACGCAGCTCATGCACCCTCACAGCACGCCCGTGACACCGACGGAACGGAAGAAAGAGTTAGGAAACCACACCACACGCATGGACGCCTGACACGTGACAAAGCCGGCACTGCCGGGCCAGAGGCAGAAACCAATCGCTCCACTGGAATCAGGACAGGTGGACAGCTCTGTGAAAAAAATACATCTTGACTTGTACCCACACCAACATAAAAATTCAATCTAGATATATTATAAATCTCAATGTGAAAGGTAAAATAATAACAAAGAAAAACATCCTCCTGAGCTTCAGATTAGAGAAAAGCACTTAAACTGGACACAAGGGGCGCCTGGGTGGCTCAGTGGGTTAAAGCCTCTGCCTTTGGCTCAGGTCATGATCCCAGGGTCCTGGGATCGAGCTCCGCATCGGGCTCTCTGCTCGGCGGGGAGCCTGCTTCCTCCTTCTCTCTCTCTGCCTGCCTCTCAGCCTGCTTGTGATCTCTGCCTGTCAAATAAATAAACAAAATCTTTAAAAAATAAAAAAAATAAAATAAAATAAAAATAAACTGGACACAAAAAGCACAAACAATAAAAATTATATAAATCAGAATAAGTTAAAATGAGAAATATCTGTTCATCAAAAGAGCACTAACAGAATGAAAAGGGAAGCAAAACAAAAAAATATTGAACAAGAGTTAGTGCTATTCATACTGAAATATTTAGATGAAGCATGAAGATATTTGAAATATATTAAGAAATGCACCAAAAATAAGATGGCTTCAAGGATGCAAAGAGAGACAGAGACAAAGGCAGATACTGTGACAGCGCAAGTACAGGACAATGTCAATGGCAGATTCCGGGGGTCGGGTACACAGAGGTCCGCCGACATCCTTTCAACCTTGCCCTCTGTTTGAAGATTTTTGTAACACAGTATTAGAGGTAAAAGAAGCACCCTGAGTAAAATTTGAAAATGGATTTGGTATCAAGTAAGTTTTGAACTTCCATGTGCATGAATCACTGAATCCTGTGAAAATGAAAAGTCGGGGCTCCTGGGTGGCTCAGTGGGTTAAAGCCTCTGCTTTCAGCTCAGGTCATGATCCTGGGGTCCTGGGATCGAGCCCCACATCAGGCTCTCTGCTCGGTGGGGATCCTGCTTCCCCCCCCCCACCCCCACCTTCCCCCCCCCCCCCCCCCGTCTCTGCCTGCCTCTCTGCCTACTTGTGATCTCTCTCTCTCTGTCAAATTAAAAAAAAAAAATCTTAAAAAAAAAACAACAGTATTGAGGTGGGACATGGTATTCTGCATTTCTTTCCTTTTTTTTTTTAAAGATTTTATTTATTTATATGACAGACAGAGACACAGCGAGAGGGAACACAAGCAGGGGAACTGGGAGAGGGAGGAGCAGGCTTCCTGCGGAGCAGGGAGCCCGATGCGGGGCTGGATCCCACGACTCGGGGATCATGACCTGAGCCATACCCAGCCCCTTACTGACTGAGCCACCCAGGCGCTCCAATATTCTACATTTCTAACAAGCTTCCAGAACACAAAAAATCCATGTAAACCAGTAAGAAAAAGACAGAAAAACCAAAGGCAACTAGATGTCAAATAAACACGACAAAAGGTATTCATTCTCTTCAGCTAGCAGGAAATGCAAATTAAACCCACAAAGAGACACCACCACCACACAACCACAACAATGGCTCAAATGCAAAAGACTAACAATAGAAATTGCTGGCCAAGAACTTAAAGCAAGCAGAACACGCAAACACTGTTCTCCTAGCATGAGTTGTAAATAGAAGCCGACGGGTATTTAATGAAACAAAGTGCTTACTGAGGAACAGAAACAGTAAACAGAGACAAACCTGCCACAGCCGGGTGGCTCAGCAGGTTAAGTGTTTGCCTTTGGCTCAGCTCGTGACCCCAGGGTCCTGGGACAGAGCCAGGGAGCCTGCTTCTCCCTCTGCCGCTACCCCTGCTTGTGTTATCTTTCTCTCTCTCTGACAAATAAATAAATAAAATCTTAAAATTAAAAAAAAAGATACAGGTGTCACACCATTAACATAAACTAAAAATGCATCTATAGCAATAACAGTACATATTTTGTGAACACATACAAACAAAAGAAATCCATGGAAAACAAAGTAGTTGGGGGGGGATCGAAATAGACTACAGGAAATCAGAAAATATGTAAATAAAGACAGATAGGGACCTTACACAGACCGAGAGAGAACTAAAGAAAAGCAGGAATAAATAAGCAAACAACTCACCCGAGACTGGGTGGTTTTTGGCTGCTCCTGGGAAATAAACAGCCACTCTAGAACCTGCTCTGTCCTATGATTCTTGTGTCTTTGCCAGGGTCCTCCAGGGAGAGGCCGGTGGTCAGGGGTCCCTTGACCCAGGACGGCGTCCTGACCCTGCAGCTCTCCCGCTCTGAGGCGTGAACTCTCTTGTTCCTGGAGAGGTGGGACCTGTGGGCACAAGAGCAAACTCACGTTAACGACCAGAACTCCCCTGGGCCCCAACCTCAGTCTCCTGTGCCGGAGAACACACTCGCAGGAGGCCGGCTGGCGTCACTGTGGGGCGGAACCCCAGTGCAGTGACGACAGCCCCCGCCCCGCTTCTGCACACAGATGCTCAGGAGCCCCGAAGCTGCACCAGCCAGCCTAGGAGCTGAACAACCGCAGGCGGTCACTCAAATAGAGCGCAACAAGGGCACTTAGGCCGGGCGTATGCAAGCCACAGATTTCAAATGAGCCACACTGCCTTAGAGTCTCTTCCCTCATTATTTAAATGCCCATCAACAAGTCACTTCCTCTCTCCGCGGAGTCTTACTGTTTGCTGCAGTGAGAACACCAGCACAGGGTGGCACCAGGTAGAGCAGCGCAGTTTTTTATTCTTCCAAAAATGCCCAATGAATGCAGATGAGCCCAATCACAGTGGTACAGGAAAAAGCCCGCAGACGTCCACACCAAACCAACACAGTCTAGGTGACAACGTCTCCGCACAAACATCAGGATAGAGGCAGAGGTGACCTCAGAGCACAGGACAGATCCCAGGAGAGAAGAGTGAACGATGAGGGAAGATTCTGATGGGCCACACACCGCAGATCCCCAAAGTCACCGATACTGCGTGCCCCCAATCGGAAGACAATCCCGAAGTCACTAAGTGACCTGATGCACTGCCGCCACCTAAGCACATGGGAATTTGAAAAATGACCGGCAAACAGTCCTCTCCAGACACAAAGATCTTCGCTCTGAGGGAAAAGTGCTAAAAATCATGCCCCAATTGCTCAACACGGAAGATTAAGGTAGTGAGAGGAATGACAGAGGAGGGGAGAGGAAGGGAGGGGAGGGGGAAGGAGGGGCGGAGAGAGGAGAGGTCCAGGTGACTAGAGGGAACGGACAGAGAAAGGAGAAAGGGTACCAGACAGTAAGAGGGAGCACTGAGATCCTATTCCAGAAATTACCACAAAATACGTGAATGTGAAAGAAATGCATTAGAAGACCAGGCATGCTGAAGGAAGCAGAGGCTAGAGGCCAAATAAAGGGCTTCCTGATACGGCGCAGCACTGAAGTACGAGTTTGTTTCTGTCTGCAAAAGAAGCACTGAGAAGATGAAGTGGAACAGTAAAAATGGAGACTTCTGCAGGAGGGACGGAACGGGGCAGAAGGGATAACAGCAAGTCAGTTTCCACTTGTGAATCATGTATAAATATCTTACATAATCAGAAAGAGGGAGGGCAGTCCTTACAGCTGCAAGTAAGTGTCAACAAATATGTATTTATCAAACTGAAAACAAAACTACAAAAGGATAATTTTTCTAACTGATCTTTAGATAAAATGAGCTACCAAGACAAACTGAACTTCATTCAGCATCCTTGTTAGTAAAAACAAATTATAATTTTAAAACCATTCTATGGGGCGCCTGGGTGGCTCAGTGGGTTAAAGCCTCTGCCTTCAGCTCGGGTCATGATCTCAGGGTCCTGGGATCAAGTCCCGCATCAGGCTCTCTGCTTGGCTCTCTGCTTCCTCTTCTCTCTCTCTTCCTACTTGTGATCTTGCTCTGTCAAGTAAATAAATAAAATCTTTAAAAAAAAAATAAAATAAATCTTAAAAACCATTCTATGGACATTGTAGGATATGACAGTTCTATTACCATTATTAAGAATGAAGATATCTGGATTTAACAGATACATTCATCACATCCCCTCATAAACAGCAGATACACACTCTTTTCACATACACATGGAACAGTCTCCCGAGCAGATCACACATTAGGCCATAAAACAAATCTCAACAAACTCCAAAAGACTGAAGTCATTCCAAGCATCTTTTCTGACACAATGCTATGAAACTAAGAATCAACCAAGAAAAAAATTTGGAAAAAAACACAAATATATAGAGGTTAAGTAACATATTACCAAACGATGAATATGTCGCCCAGGAAATCAAAGAAAAAATCAAGAAAACACATGTAGAAAAAACACGGTAGTCCCAAATGTCTGGAATGTTTTAAGAGAAACGTTCATAACAATACAGGCCCACCTCAAGAAACAAGAAAAATCTCAACCTACCAACCATACACCTAAAGGAACCAGAAAAAGAACAAACAAAACCCAAAACCAGGAGAAGGAAGGAAATAATAAAGATCAGAGCTGAAATAAATGTAAGAGAAACTAAAACAAACAATGGAACAGACCAGTGAGACAAGAAGCTGGTTCTTTGAAAAGATCAACCAAATTGATGAACTTTTCACTAGACTCACCAAGAGCGACAGAGAGAGACAGAGAGACATAGAGAGGCTTCAAATAAAATTAGAAAAGAAAGGGGAACTAATAAGTAATACTACAGAAATACAAAGGCTCATAAGAGAATACTATGAATACGTGAATATGAACATTGTCCCAACAAACTGGACAACCGGGAAGAAATGGATAAAACCCTAGAGACATACAACCTCCCAAACTGAATCAGGAAGACACAGAGAATCTGAACAGACCGATTCCCGGCGATGACACTGAATCAGTAAGCAAAAAACTCCCAACGCACAGAAGTCACCTCACGGGCAGCCTCACGGGTTAAGTTCTACCAAACATTTGAAGGGGAGTTAACATCCATTCTTCTCCAAGTATTCCAAAAAAGGGAAGAACGAAAACTTCCAAACTGATTCTATGAGGGCTGCATTATCCTGATCCCAAAACCAAATAAAGACACTACAAAATAAGAGGAACTTGGGGCACCTGAGTGGCTCAATCTGTTAAGCATCTGTCTTTGGCTCAGGTCATGATCCCAGAGTCCTGAGATCAAGCCCCACGTCAGGCCCCTGCTCAGAGGAAAGCCTGTTTCTCACTCTTTCGCTCTGCCTGCTTGTGCTCTCTCTCTCTCAAATACATAAATAAAATCTTAAAAAAAAAAAAAAACAGGAACTACAGGCCAGTATCTCTGATGAATACAGATGCAAAAATCCTCAACAAAATATCGGCAAACCAAATCCAACAATACTCTAAAAACATCATTCACTTCGATCAAGTGGGATTTATTCCTGGGTGGTTCCATATTCACAAATCAATCATCAATCAACACGAAAGATTGCATCAACAACAGAAAGCATAAAAACCATATGATCATTTCCACAGATGCAGAAAAAGCATTTCACAGAGTATAACAGACATTCATGATTTAAAAAAAAAAAAATCACCGATGAACGGATAAAGATACGGTGTACACACACGCACGCACGCATGCACGCACACGGGACTATTAATCAGCCATCAAAAAGAATGAAATCGGGCGCCTGCGTGGCTCAGTGGGCTAAGCCTCTGCCTTCAGCTCGGGTCATGCCTGATCTCAACGTCCTGGGTTTGAGCCCCACATCGGGCTCTCTGCTCAGCAGGGAGCCTGCTTCCCTCCCCCTCTCTCTGCCTGCTTCTCTGCCTGCTTGTGATCTCTGTCTGTCAGATAAACAAGTAAAATCTTAAAAAAAAAAAAAAAAAGGCAAAAAGAATGAGATCGTGCCCTGTGCAATGAGACAGACGAAGCTGGAAAGGATGACGCTCAGTGAAATAAGGCAGAGACAGACGAATACCGTATGATCTCTGTCATATGTGGAATTGAAGAAACCAAACAAAAGGAAAAAAAAAGAGAGAGACAAGCCAAGAAAGAGTGTCTTAGCTACAGAGAGCACAGGGTCAGCAGAGGGGGCGGTGACCCAGGTCAGAGGACGAGGAGCGCGCGGTGATGTGTGGCAGCGCTGCATCAGCACCCGGCTCGCCCGAAACCAACACGACACTGCACGGTCACCACACTGGAATTAAAACGATCACTTCATAAAATAAAAACAAGATACCTAGCACATGACAAAAAAGATGCAACAGTAAGTTGTACACATGTACACCGATGTTTGTAGCGGCAGCTCAGTATTGGGAACCACCCAGATGTCCACCAATGGATGATCGGATACACGAGATGTGGCCTCACCAGCAGAGGCCACTGAGCCACACCGAGGAATTAAGTGCTGATAAACGGTACCACACTGATGAACCCTTGGAGAGGAAGCGCCCAGCAATTAGCTTTTTTGACCGTAATTTAAGTGTCTGAGGCGAGCTTTTCATTGTCAAGCCATCCAGTCTGAAGACACTCATCTTGGACCAACACATCGCCGGCTACACCAAAAGGCAAAGAACAGGGCCGCCCCTCCCAATGACATCCCCCTTTTGGAAAGCGCTGGATGACCTAGATAACTGCTCGACTGAGGGACCCTGGTTTTCCCTGTCTGTGCCCTAATTCCCACCCTTATATTTTAAATTCACCAATAAAAAGTGAACCTGCAAAACACAAGGCACCCCACCCTCAACCTCAATAAAGGCACAAGCTTGAGTGCACCCTTCCCTGCCCAACGACCTTGCTGTCTGGCATACCACATGCCCTCCAGGGCTTACTAAACCTTGTTTTTCCGACATTCCCTGGCGGTTGCTGATGAAGCGTCTTGCCATCATAGGACGAACCTCAAACGCAGTCCAGCCGCAACTCTGCCTCCAGTTGGAAATGTCTGGACGCTCACATGGGCCCAGGGAGGGCCGCAGGCCAACCTACTCGCTAGCGTCACGCCTGACAGGCAGAAACCAACGCAAAGCAACCCTTGAAAACATCATGCCCAAAGAGGCCAGACAGAAAAGGCCACATACGGTGTAACTCTATGAAATTGGTAAATTCAGAAAAACACAAAGTAGATTAATGGTTGCCAAGGAAAAGGGGGAAGAGGGAGGGACTGCAGATGGGGACGGTTTCTCACTGGAGCGACCGTAATGTTTAGAATTAGCGGTGACCCGTGTACAACTCTAAATACTAAAGGTGACCAAGTTGTACATTTTTTTTTTAAGATTTTATTCTTTTTTTTTTTGACAGAGAGAGATCACAAGTAGGCAGAGAGAG
This sequence comes from Mustela nivalis, assembly GCF_964662115.1. Taxonomy (NCBI): domain Eukaryota; kingdom Metazoa; phylum Chordata; class Mammalia; order Carnivora; family Mustelidae; genus Mustela; species Mustela nivalis. Next base: position 65,072 of record NW_028134542.1, on the reverse strand, counting down.
AGAGAGAGGAGGAAGCAGGCTCCTGCTGAGCAGAGAGCCCGATGCGGGACTCCATCCCAGGACCGTGAGATCATGACCTGAGCCGAAGGCAGCGGCCCAACCCACTGAGCCACCCAGGCGCCCCTAAAATCCAAGTTCTTAAGGTAATCCTCAAACCCCGCGATGATCTGGTCAGCCTGTGGCTGTGGCCTCCTTTCTCAACATGCACCCCACCGTCACCTACACACCTTCACCCTCCACATTTCAGCAACCCTAAAATGATCGAAGTTCACCAACAGACCAGGGCACTTCAAGCCTCGCAGATTTGCACGTTGCTTCCTTTTCCCAGACTGACCTTCCGTCCCTCATTCACACTCACCTTCCAAACCTCAGTTAAGAGTCTTATTCCTCGCCAAGCCTTTCTTGGAGGACCCTCGTCTCCCGAACGGACCCTGTGCCGTGCGTCCCCATGTCCTTCGGCGGCCTGCTCTGGGTACCTACCGTCATTGTCCCTACGGGCTTCCTGGTGCACCGGCCCCACCAGACCTCCGCTCTCACAAAACAAGGGCAGGAACAACTGATCTCTGCGCTCTGAGCACCTGCCCCCGGGCCCTGCAAGCACAAGACCCTACACGCTGCTGAACAGGGGACACACGAGGACCTGATTTCCCAATGAGGTCCGACGCGCTGAGAAAGAGACGGCGAGAGAGAGTAGGGGCCAGAGCTGGCCGGAGAGAGACGGAAAGCTGAGGGTAGGGTCCTTCCGGCCTCGAACAAACACGCTCTCGGGAGAGTCTCGAGGCGCCGCGGGCAGCGGGGGCGCGCCGTGGGCAGCGGGGGCGCGCGCGAGACTCCCCCGCGCGGCCCACGGACCGGGTCCGCCGGGGGCTCAGGGAGAGCTTCTCAGAACGGAGAGAAGCGCTACTCACCCAGATGGCCGCTGTCCGCACCCGGGTGGCCATGCCCACGGCCGGTCGACGCGTCCCGCGGGCGGCGGCAGGACCCCGGGGCTGCCGGAGGGGCAAGACGCGTGAAGGAGGCGGCGTCCGCGCCGCTCGCGCCCCGCGCCGGGGACCGCCTCCCGCCCCCACGGAGGGCGCCCCGCGGAGACGCCGCCCCGGTCGCGGCCCCGGGGCCCGCCGTCCCCACGCCGCCCCTTCCCGGCACCTGCGCGATCGGGCCGGACACCGCTCCCCGTCTGCGCAGGGGCCCGCGAGGTCGGAGGCGCTGCTACCGTCCGGCCGCCCTGACGCTGCAGCGACCCCTCAGCCGCCGGCCGGGGCACGCGGGGCACCGGCCGCCTCGACCTCGCGGCTCGGCAGCCCCATCGGCTCGGGCCTCCCTTCGAGTGGGCGGCGCCGGCCGCGGGTGCTTCGGCCACGGCTGTCGAGGCAGACGAGCTCAGCCACCTTCCGCTCGGGTCACCGCGAAACCGGGTTCTCCGGGCCGGGCCCAGCCCGCGGCGGCCGTGAGGGACGCGCCGGAAACGCGTCGGTCGGTGCGACCGCAGGGCGGAGAACTACAACTCCCAGAAGTCCCTGCGGGAGCGCGCCGGGCCTCGGGGTGGGTCGGGCGCCGTGGGAGGGCCGCGGGCGCCTGGAAGGCTGCGGAGAGAAGCTCGGGTCGTCGGTGTCCGGCCGTGGACGCGGTGCGGGGTCTCTCGGGGCGGCGGGGAACTGCAGTCGTGGGCAGCAGTAGGCGGGAGTGGTATCCTCGGAGGTGCGGACGCTGGGGTATGTGCTGGGGCAGTGCTGTGAACGGTGTAAACCCGTACCCCTGGGGCTAATAATACGGTACATGTTAATAAAAGATGAAAAAAATTTTTAAATGTTTTTCATTCTCCACTTTCCCGAAATGGGGAATGTCCAGATTTACATGATAAAAACTCAGAAATTCATAATGACATGTTAACATAAATGACACTTTAATGAATATTAGTTAAAAAAAATAATAAATAGGGGCGCCTGGGTGGCTCAGTGGGTTAAGCCTCTGCCTTCGGCTCAGGTCGTGATCTCAGGGTCCTGGGATCGAGCCGCGCATCGGACTCTCTGGTTGGGAGGGAGCCTGCTTCCTCCTCTCTCTGCCTCTCAAAGCAACTAAACAAGGGATACTTTAGTTGCAGTGTAAGTCTGAAACCAGATAGGTGAACTTCCACTCCGTTACATTAAAATGTTTGTCTGGATACAGATGCAGTGAAAAGAAGGGCCATCTGTACCCCAATGTTCCTAGCAGCAATGGCCACGGTGGCCAAACTGTGGAAAGAACCAAGATGCCCTTCAACGGACGAATGGATAAGGAAGATGTGGTCCATATACACTATGGAGTACGATGCCTCCATCAGAAAGGACGAACATCGAACATTGTAGCAACATGGAGGAGACGGGAAGAGATTCTGCTGAGTGAAATAAGTCAAGCAGAGAGTCAGTTATATGGTCTCACTTATGTGTGGAGCATGAGGAATAACATGGAGGACATGGGGAGAATGAGAGGAGAAGGAAGTTGGGGGAAATTGGAAGGGGAAGTGAACCATGAGAGAATATGGACTCTGAAAAACAATCTGAGGGCTTTGAAGGGGCAGGGGGTGGGAGGTTGGGGGAACCAAGTGCTGGGTATTAGAGACGGCACGGATTGCATGGAGCACTGGGTGTGGTGCAAAAACAAGGAATCCTGTTACACTGAAAATTTTTTAAAACTGTCTTGCACTTCAGATAGTTTTATTATCATGCTTCTCTACTATCATGAATTAGTCGTGTGTAAATATCAGTTCACTGACTTACGCAGATATTCCAAATGACACATTTCGCTTTACAATATGAAAAATCCTATTTAATATTGTCATTGATCTTAAGTATTGGAAAACTGTGAGAATCAGTGGCAGACACAAGTTTCCCAAAATCGTACTCTTAATGTGAAAATGCTGTTTTTGGCAGGCACCTGGGCAGCAGTCCAATGGGCTTTTGATCTCAATTCAGGTTTTGATCTCAAGGTCCTGATTTCAAGCCCTGCCTTAGGCTCCACACCTAGAAAACTTGAATTTTAGGTTGTCAATAAATAAATACGGTCATTTGTTTCCCTTGAAATGACAAGCTCACTCAATTTTTGAGACCATGTCTGCCACATCCATGAGTGCCTTGTCTTCAGTCCCTTTTTAGCAAGGTGAAGCCCCCAAATCAAACAACCACACAAGTGCTTTTTCTGGAGATAACTATGGAACTTCAGTATGGAGTCAGAGTGTCTGTTGCACAGATAGTAAAAAGATAAGTACTTGGGTTGATTTGATACTTTTACTGCTCTATCAAGGACTTCATAAAGTGAAATAAATCCTAAATACTAAATGTGGAAAGGAAGAGTCTAAAAGTTTTACACTGAAATGGAGAGTTGTCATCTTTTGCCCACTACTGACTGGTTAAAATAATTTCAATCATATACTACTCATATGCTATTAACTTTCTATGCTTCTGTAACAGGCTACCACAAACTTGGTGGCTTAAAACGATACAAATGTATCTTACTGTTCTGTAGGCCAAAAGTTCCACACAAGTCTTACTGGGCTAATTCAAAAGTGTTGGCAGGGATCCTTCATTCCTGGCGGCTCTTGGGAAAGGATTCTTTCCCTTGCCTTTTCCAGATTTTAGAGGCCACATGCATTTCTTGGATCATGGCCCATTTCCTCTGCATCCAAAACCAGCTACAGAGTTAAGTACTGTCCACCTCTCTCTGGCCTCCTTGGTCTCCCTCTTCCGCTTTAGAGCATGTGTGGATTACATGGGCGATATTTGGATAATTCTGGATTGGCATACTTCATTCTCCTTTGCCATGTAATATATTCAGAGATTCTAGGATTAGGATGGGGACATCTTTCAGGAGCCGTTATTTTGCCTACCATGTGTATGTGGGTCTGTCTCTAGTCTTTATTTCATTCCACTACAATGGAACTACATTGAGGTGCCTACAATGGGGGTGTGCAAACTTTTTCTGTGAAAGTCCGGTGTATTAGTATGATGATGATACAGTACCACAGACTGGGTAGCTTGAACAACAGATTTATTTCCTCACGGTTCTAGAGGCTGGAAGTCAGAGATCAAGGTGTCAGAGAGTTGGTTTCTTCTAATTCCTCTTCTCATATCCCCATGTCCCCACATGGTTGTCCCTCTGTGTGTGTGTGCCTGTCCCCAGCTCCTAAAAGGACAATAGTCAGACTGGATTAGCACCCACCCAGTATCATTATTTTAACTTGGAATGTTTAAACTTGAAAGACCCCAGTCAACATTCTGAGTTACTGGGGATTAGGACTTCCAGCATAGGAATGTGGGGAGGGAGATAACTCATCTAATAACAGTGAGTAAATATTTTAGATTTTGTGCACCAATTACTGAACCTTGCCATTGTAACACAAAAGCAGCCACAGATAACACATGTATGAATGAGCCTGGCCATGTTCCAGTAAAACTTTTAATTACAAAAGTAGACAGAAGGGTGCCTGGGTGGCTCAGTGGTTAAGCCGCTGCCTTCGGCTCAGGTCATGATCTCAGGGTCCTGGGATCGAGTCCCGCATCGGGCTCTCTGCTCAGCAGGGAGCCTGCTTCCTCCTCTCTCTCTGCCTGCCTCTCTGCCTACTTGTGATTTCTCTCTGTTAAATAAATAAATAAAATCTTTAAAAAAAAAAAAAAAAAGTAGACAGAAGGCCATTTGTCCTATGTCCATTGCACTGATTCCTGGTCACCACCATGCCGGTGCACCAGTCTTCTTATTCTATTAGAGTAAGCCTTGATAAGTAGTAGATCAAAATCTTTTTTGTTGTTCTTTTTTTTTTTTTTAAAGATTTTTTATTTATTTATTTGACAGACAGAGATCGCAAGTAGGTGGAGAGAGAGAGGAGGAAGCAGGCTCCCTGCTGAGCAGAGAGCCCGATGTGGGGCTCGATCCCAGGACTTGGGATCATGACCTGAGCCGAAGGCAGAGGATTTAACCCACTGAGCCACCCAGGCGCCCCTTTTTTGTTGTTCTTAAAATTGTTACTTTTATTCCTTTGGTCTTGCATGCATATTTTAAGCTTCAATTACTGAGTTTCATGTAAAACCCTTTATAACAAATTATGATCTATTAGGGTGTCATCTCCATGTGGCAAACACGGTTGCTTCACTGTCCGGTAACTATCCTCTCTCCTTCTTGGCTAGAACTGTGTATGTTTACATATTGGTTGGCCATAAGTTTATGGCATTCCCCCTTTCTAGATTCAATGAATGAATGTTGAGTTCTTCAATTCATTCAACAAGTATTTATTGAATGCCTACTCCAAGCTAGCTAGTGTATTAGGCACAGAGGATACATCAGTAATTAAAACTAGAATCCTTGGGGAGGGGCAGCTGGGTGGCAGTCAGTTGAGCATCCAGCTTATGATTTCAGCTCAGGTCATGATCTCAGGGCCATGAGATTGAGCCCTGGCTTAGGCTCTGTGCCCAGCATGGAGTCTGCTTAAGATTCTCTCTCCCTCTCCTGCTAATGTACTCTCAAATTAATTAATTAATTAGTTAATCTTTAAAACAGACAAACTAGGATCCTTGAGGCATCTGGGTGGCTCTATTGGCTCAGTGTCCAACCCTTGACTTCAGCACAGGTCATCTTAGGGTGGTGAGATCTAGCCCTGCGTTGGGCTCCATACGCTGCAGGGAGACTAAGACCTCTCTCTCTCTCCCTCTGCCCCTCACCCCTGCTGTCTCCAAAATAAGTAAATCTTTCAAAAAAGAAAACCTACTAGGATCCTTTGTGAAGCATTTATTTTGGTAAGGGAAGACAGATGATTGATTGGTTGATAAACAGGAAAGGAGTACTACTGAAAACATGAAAAAAATAGGATTAAGGAATTAGCAGTACCAGCAGGGTGGCTGCAATTTTAAATAAAGCAATGTCGCAGTCCTAGGTCACCGGTAACAAACTACCACAGAGTGTGGCCTTCAACAACAGATATCTGTCTTAAAGTTCTGGAGGCTAGAGGTCCAAAATCAAGTTGTTGGTAGGGACTGGTTCCTTCTGAGGGCTGTCAAGGAAGGATCTGTTACAGCCTCTGTCCTTTAACCTGTAGACCCACCTTCTACCTGTGCTCCCCACATCATCTTCCCTTTATATGCATCTCTGTATCCAAATGTTCCCCCCCCTTTTTTAAATAGAAGTGCACCATTGATACTGGATTATAGCTTCACTAATGACTTAACTTGATGACCTCCATGAAGACCCTTTCTTCATGTAAAACCACATTCTGGTAACAGGAATGGCTTCAACACAGAAAATTTGGGAGCATAAATTTCTATCCAGAACAGGTACAGTAGAGCTTGTTTGTAAGGTAATGCACCCTAAATCTTTTTTCACAGGGCTGTGTGATAAGAGAACTTTGTCAATAAAATATCTAGAGCTAACGGCTGAATTTCTAATGTGTAGAGCAGAAAGCAGTTGGGTCTTTCCAACTCCCTGAAGCCACAAATCTAGGGACCCTTGCCATCCCTAAATTGATGTCATTACTGGGATATCTTGCCAACCTCAACCAACACCCATTTACACACACCCTCTCTTTCAACCAATTCCTATACAGCTGCCAAGACACTGAGCATGTGGTCACCTTGCAATTTATTTAACAGCAAAGTTAACGAAACAAACAATTTTCACCTTTTTGCTGTCTAACAGGAAAGGCAATGCCACAGACTGATCAGTGTATGCTTAATTCACAGATGAATGTTAAGAAAATACTTTCTGGGGCACCTGAGTGGCTCAATCAGGTAAGCTGAGCTGATCTTGGTTTCCACTCAGGTCACAGTCTCGGGGTCGTGAGATCAAACACTGTGTCAGGGAGTCTGTTTGAGATGCCCTTTCTCTCTTCCTCCTCCTCCTGTGCCCCCCACAACATGCTTGCTCTCAATGAATGAAATCTGTTTACAAAAAGGAAAAAGGGAAGAAAGAAAATGCTTTTTGAATCCCTGTGAGCCTATAACAGTGGTGATTGAGAATACTGGGCCTTTAAAATTCCTGTGTCTTCCCATTACCTTCAGGATAGCACCAGGACCCTTAGCCAGATGTACAGGCAGCAAGTAGTGGAAACACCGCATGAGCTGGAGCCAAAGGGATCTGGGTTTCAACCTCGGCTCTTCCACTTCTTACTGTGAAACTTGGGGCAGTCACTGTGAACTCAAAGTGGCATTAATGTGAAAACTAAGACAGTACATACAACTCAGAGGCCACTACTCGTTTCCACAGCAATCTACTTTCTTACCTTCAGATCCTAATCCTAATTTCCACTCAATGTCCTGTCTCCATGTATAATGTCATGTGCCTGTCTTAAAATGATGCAGGTATTAATTCAGCGAATTTGTCTATGGAGAAAATAAATCACAATGGTGCCTATTTTTCATATTGAACTGGCTAATTTTGTAAGATCCTCTACAAAGCCCCAGACACTACCTTGCTTGAGATCCGCACCACACTTGCTAATTACTTTTAATATGAAGCTTCGCTAGCTATGTAATTGGGGCAAATTACCTAAAATTTCCAAATTCTAGTTTCCTTAAACATAGGGGTGAGAAAATGTTACTCATAGGGCTATAGGTGGAAATAATCTATTGTATTAAAGGGCTTAGCAGATTGGTTACTTGTATTAAGCTGTGTATAAATGAAGATAAATTATAAAATCAGCAAATACTACTACTGTTATTAGCTTTCACTTGAAGCTGCGGATTTTCTCAGATTTCCCAGAAATTCCTGTTCTGAATATTTTCAAAAAAATCAATTTTACTGAAGTAAAGCCACATACAACAAACTGGATCCACTTCAAATGTATAGTGTGATGAGTTTAACAGACAAGGGCAGTCATGGAACCAGCACCAGTCAAGACACAGATCCTCCTCGCTGGTTTCCTGGTGGTCCCGGCTGCTGTCTGTTCTCTCCCACGCCAGACCACCAGCAACCTCAGAGTCATCTGCTGTCGAATTCCCTTATTAAGGTTCTAGTAGTTTATCTGTATATGAAAACTTTGGAAGAGAAAATATTTCCTTACTGAAGAGACTGTTTTCCTGATCCTAGAAGTGATATGTATTTGTTGAGGAGACTTTGGAAGAAGTAGAAAAGTACAAAAAAGAAAGAAAGGAAGAAAGAAGGAGAAAGAGAAAAGAAAGTAGGTTAATCTTTTGACAAATTTCCTTAAGAGTTTTGAGCAAGATTCATTTATTTACAATTCATTTATTTTTACATCTGAGTTTACTCCATATTAACACTTATTTATCATGCTTTCTTCAAAACACATGATAGCATCAACATTTCTGTTAACTTTGTCTGCATAATTTTGATGTCTGCATAATATTCCATGACAATGGATATGCTATAAATAACCATTTTGCTACTGTACATTTTATACTGCAAATTTCTGGACTATTATAAGTAATATTTCAGTGATCATCCACAGACATTTCTCTTCCTACACTCCTTAGTGTGTTAGTGTTAGTAATAGTAGCAGTAGCTAACACATACAGTACTTGTGTGCCAGGCACTGTTTTAAATACTTTATACACACTATCTCACTTAATCCACACAACAACCCTCTGAGGTAGGTACTAGAAGTACCTCCATTACACAGTTGAGGAAAATTGAGCCACAGGTTAACAGAAACCAAGCTAAGGGGCTACTCTTCCACTCCCATGAAGAACCGCTGCTTATCATGAAAACTCCTGACAGGAGCGTATTATACGTGCCACTGGTATAAATGCACCAAGGACAGCAGTAGTAACTGAGGGACCAGAGTCTAGTTCTGGGCCTGACTACTCAAAATGTAAGACCTGCGCCAACTCACCGTTTCTCAACTGTATGATGAAGAGTACGAGTTAGATGGTCTTACGTTCCCTGTGGATCCCAAGTCTCATGACATTAGCAATCATTTCTAGAGCTTTCCTGTGAGGCAGGCATCAAGATCTTTGTCCTCTTGCTCTCAAAAATATTTAGCTTTCAACCCTCAATCATTAAGTACCTAACATATATCCTGTTATATGCAAATGGAAGATAATGGCTAGTCCCTACACACAGGAGATCCATTTACAGAAAGAATTTAAACAAGTTCTCTTGCTAAATCTTTTTAGCAGGGACTTTTAGCATGAACTTACCACAGAATCTGAAGATTAGGCTCCTCTCCCTAGAAAAGAAAACCTCTCTACAAACAAGATGACTTTGCATACAATACTACAAGTTGTTTACTGCTCCTCAGAAATGAGTCTACACACCCACTACAGGCAGGGCTTTCCTCGGGCTAAGGGCTGACGGAGATAAGAGGGAAGCGTGGCTGGGAGGGAAGCCAGCACTACGAGCTCTTACACTCAGGCAGGTTAAAGTTCAATGGCACACACCACGGTTGGGCCACGACAACACCAAGCACCATAGCTAGCAATCATAAAGCACTTATGTATAAATCATAAAGCTGCTTATGTGCTTACCCACTTAATACCCACCACATCCTACCAGGTAAGTAATATCCCTAATTTACAGAAGCAGATTCTGTAAGTTAGGCACAGAGACATTAGGCAGCATGCCCAAGCTCACTCAGCAAGATAAGGACAGAGGTGAAATTTCAACTTGGGTAGTCTACCTCAAGCTTATGCTATTTAGCCACTATGCTCCCTTTATAAAGATGAAGGACCACCTTGGAAGGAGGGGCTTGGGCAGAGCTGTTTATTTCATGACCATAGCTGCTCTAAGTATGGCCCAAGTGCCTGCTCCCACTCAGACGGGGACCTTTCCTGGTGTGCTCAAATACCTAATCTTCCTCTAGATCCCAATGTCCACAGAATCACTGTTTCTAAATTCCCAGAAGCATTTAGCACCCTGTCTCAGAGACAAATAGTTAGAGACAAACTCTAACTATGTCCCAAAATAACACAGAACGGGAAAGGCTGCTAACAGCGGGTTCTTGAGCATCCCTGATGATGGAATAGAGAAGCTGGGTATCCTTTTCTTACTATTCAAAAATATCTTCAAATAATTATCAGAGGGACATGGAATAAACTATAAAACTCACTCAATCCCATTACCTAACAAATCATTTCTGGTCATTTATCCATGAATACTTTTCCAATTCTTGCCCACATGCAAATATATTTAAAGTAAGTACCATTACTAATGAATGTTTTCTTTTTCTGCTTTACATTATAAACATTTTCCCTGCTGCTAACCAAAATGTGGTTTAAATCAGACACATAAAACAGAGTAAACACTACTAAACGTCCCAGAAGAGGACAATTAAGGAAGAAAGGGGGGGGGGGCTGGAATACTATTTTTCCACTTTTGTGTATCAATTTTTTTATTCATTGCAGTAGCAACACTCATTGATTTACCTTTTTGAAGAAGGTAACAAAGTTGGTTAATCTCTCAACAACTCACTTAATTAATGGTTCCCTCTCAGATTTTAGCATTTTAAGGCTTGGTCAAGAATGCTCCAAGGACAACTGCTTTTGTAGGAATTTGTGGAAAGAAAGGCTGATGTATTTGTGTACTACAATGAAATCTGTGGGTTATTTCCCCTTCTAGGACCAGCTCTCAAGTGCACAAAAGGATAACAAGACTGACAGCATTTCTACACAGATATGTCTACACAGCTTCTTTCCAGAGTTTCCAATGCAAAATAAAGTTATTGCTCTTTGTAAAGAACTCTCCACATTCGCTATACTAATAAGCATTTCCTCTAATGTGACTGGTCTGGTATCGAACGAGGTTAGGGCTACTGACGAGCGCTGTCCCACACTGGTTACATGTTGAGAACTGCTCTCCAGTGTGGGCTATCTGATGTACGATCAGTGGAGAGTTCTGGCTGAAGATAATCCCACACTGGTTACACTTATAGGTCTCTTCCCCAACATGAATCCTCTGATGCTTAATAAGGTCGTTCTTCCGGATGAAGGCTTTCCCACACTGGCAACACCCATATGGCTTTTCTCCAGTATGAATTCTCTGATGCACAATGAGAGCAGAACTCTGGCTGAAAGATTTCCCGCAATCGTGGCATTCATATGGTTTCTCTCCAGTGTGGGTTCTCTGATGGGAGAACAGGTGAGAGCTTCTACTGAAGCATTTTCCACAGTCTTTACACTCGAAGGGCTTCAGTCCCGTGTGAGTTCTGTGGTGTACCACAAGGTGAGATCTCTGGCTGTAAGACTTCCCACACTCATCACATTCATAGGGCCTCACTCTCACGTGAGTTCTCTGATGCAGAATGAGATGCGTGCTCTGTCTGAAAGACTTCCCACACTCAGGACATTCATAAGGTTTCTCTCCAGTATGAGTTCTCTGGTGCCTAATAAGCCTGGAACTGTGAACGAAAGATTTCCCACACTGGCTACATGTGTAGAGTTTGTCTCCTGTGTGAGTTCTCTGATGCGTGACAAGGTGAGAAAACCAGCTGAAGGACTTCCCACACTCCTTACATTCATAGGGCTCTTCACCAGTGTGCGTCTTCTGATGCCCAATGAGGTGAGAACTCCGGCTGAAAGATTTTCCACATTCTTTACACTCATAGGGTTTTTCTCCAGTATGAATAAGCCGGTGCCTGGTAAGGTTAGAGCGCCAGCTGAAGAATTTTCCACACTCCTTACATTCATAGGGTTTCTCCCTATGTACACCCTTTGATATACCGAGGGATGTACCACTGGTAAGAGAGTTCACAGGATCAGGGCATTTGTAGGACTTATCTCCTGGCTGGGTTCTTGCAAACTGAATAAGGTGAATGTTTTGACAGAAGGTTGGACCACATTCACTGCTACCTGCATAGCTTTCCTGATGACTGCTAAAAACTAAATTCTGTTTTAAACTTTTAGTATGTGAGTCATGTTTGTGGAAATATTCTCTCAGTACCAGCTGAGTAGGAAGAAGACAGTTTCCCCCATATTTACCATTTTCACAGACCCTCTCCTGAGTAAGTACTTTCTTTTGGGTGAACGCCACTTGCCTCAAATGTCTCTCCTGGTTTTCCTGATACTTGTCCAACTGGTCTTCACATCTCCAGACTTCTTCTAATGACAAGTACCAAAGATCATTCTTTGCAATTCCTTCCATTTTAATGCCACAGGACTGTTTATTTTTAGAAATGCTCTTACTGGAAATTGATTTAATTTCAACTGCAGTCTCCAAATCTGGAAAAAGAAAAAAGGAGAGAGAGAGAGAGAGAGAGAAACCTCTGAGTCAGTAAAACAACACTGAGGTCTGCATGGTGGGATGTGGAAACAAGTCTCGAGCTGCCTTCACGGACAGTGGGAAAGGGCAGAGAAGAGCAGCAAACAGGGAAGGCACTGGGCTGTGGAAGAGCAGCAACGAGGCACAAAGACCCAGTACTGGGTAGGACACATGAGATCAGACATTCAGTGCTGCGGGGCAACGGGGACATCCCACAGAAAGGCCTACACTCCCATGATCTGATCTACTCATGACCTACCTGTTGTCAGGTCCTTCTCCTGGCAGGCGTTCTTCCCAGCTACAGCCCATCCCACACTCCTAAGCCATGAGTCCAACACTCCCTGTTCTGGACACTGCTGAAGGACTACAGAATAATGCCCAGATAACCGGCACAGGAGCCCCTCAGAAAGGCTGTGCAACAGGTTGGAAAAGCAAATGGATATACAGGTTCTAAAGCTTTAACTTAAAGTTTAAAGCTTTAATGCTACTAGTGGTGAATTTAGACAAGTTGTTAAACTTTTCAAATATCACTTTGCTTATCTGTAATCCAAGAGACACAGTATATGTGATGTAAGATTATTATGAAGTATTATAAGATATGAGTTCGTCGCAGACTCACACATGCATGGTCAAAGCAATACTACAGTAATCATTATTAATATTCTCCTGGTCTTGTATTTCGATTCCTTTGTTGTGAGACATCAAGACTTAACAACTGGGACCCCTGGGTGGCTTAGCCAGTTAAGCATCTGCCTTCAGCTTTGGTCATGATCTCAGGGTCCTAGGCCCGAGCCCCGTACTGAGTCGCCTGTTTCTCCCTCTGCCCTCTCGCCTACTCACATTCTCTCTTTCTCTAATCCAAATAAATAAATAAAATCTTTAAAAAGAAAAAGGACTTAACAACTGATAGGGACTCATACCACAGGATACTGTATCACAACCTAACCCCTAACTCATATTCTCCTGGACTTTTCTACCCTTTTGCTTATATCTGTGTGTATTATTGCACATTATTTCTCCTAGTTAAAAGCTTGTTTGTCTCTCAATGCCTTTTAGGTAAAATGTTAGGTTCTTAATATTTTTATTAAAGAGCATGCATGCACAAAAGTGGGCAGGGGCAACAGGCAGAGGGAGAGGGAGAAGCAGGCTCCCCACAGAGTAAGGGAGCCTGATGCAGGACTCATTCTAGGACCTTGGGATCACAACCTGAACTGAAGGCAGATGCTTAACTAACTGAGCCACCAAGGAGCCAAAAATGTTAGGTTCTTAACCTGGGATGGGGGGGGCCGTGTTTTTTAAATGATCAATATGCCTGACATGGGACTTGAATTCACAACCTTGACATTAAGAGCTGCATGCTCTATCAACTGAGCCAGCCAGGCACTTCTGAAAAACACTATGTACAAAGTACCACCACTCCCTACACAAGTAAGGTGATATTCTATTCTTACCTGGAGTATGGGTTGAATTTTGACCTTCAAGATCTCAGAAAGCAACCTTATTGGGAAACAGGATCATTGCAGATGTAATCAGTTAAATGAAGCAGTACTGGTGCAGACTGGGCCCCCCTATCCAATATGAATGGTGTCCTTACAAGAGGAGAGGAAACACAAAGACGCACCGGGAAGACAGCCATGTGCAGGGGGCTGACTGGAATGATGTGCTCATAAGCCACAGAACACCTAGGACTCCCAGAGCCACAAGAGACCAAGAAGGATCCTCTCCTAGGCGCTGCAGAGGGCGTGTGGCCCTACTGACACCTTGATCTCACACTTGTGACCTCTGGAGCTTTAAGAGGGCACACTTATATCACCCAGTTTGTGGAACTTAATCTCAGCAGCACCAGAAGAGTAACTCACCTGACAATGACCCCGTGCCAGTCTCCTGACTCCTGCCTTCTTTGTGGGAACCCCATCATTCCCAATCTTCTTTTATTACTGAGTCACTAGTTTCTTCCCCAGCCTGATCTCTTTTTCTGTTCTAATCTTAAATGTTTTTGAAAGATATTTGCGGGGGACAGACGGAGAGGCAGAGAGAGAATCCTAAGAAGACTCCCTGCTGAGCACAGAGCCGGGCACGGGGGTCAATCCCACAATCCTGAGATCGTAACTTGAGCCAAAATCAAGAGTTGGACATTCAACCAACTAAGTCACCCAGGTGCCCCTTTTTTCTATTTTAAATTGTGATAGAACAGGCATAACATAAAATTTCCCATCCTAACCATTTTTCAGGCATACTTCGGGTACTCCACACATTCACATGGTAGTGCAGCTGTCCCCGCATCTCTTCTCATCTGTAGAACTGAAACTTGGTACCTCTTAAAAAGTAAGGCCACTCCCACCAGTACCTGCCAAGCACCATTACACTCTGTCTTCACGATTCTGACAACCAAGCCCGGCTGCATGGCTCACCGGGGGAAGCAACAGAAAGCCACGGGGAAGGGGCCACAGGAAAGGGAAGAGGCCGGCAAGGAGGAAAGAAAAGACTGCATGACGAATGAGATGGAGGTGTGAGAATCAGGAAAGCAAGACCAACAGAGCGGAAACCAAGCTCATCAACAGGTAATTTTCATGAGGAACACATCTTTGTCTCCAAATGCAAATGGCCTGTGACATGACTGCAGAAAGACTGGTCGGGGGAAATGGAAGGTAAATAAACTCAGTGTTCTCTACAAAAATGCACACAGCTAGTGACCACTATGGCCAGGGATTCCCGCCCCTAACAGCTCATCTGGGACACTGCCTGGAATGTCTCTTGACTGGTGCTCACCTGCCCGGGTCTCCTGGTGAATCCCTCTCTCCACCAGCCACGGCTCTTCCCCTTTCTCCAACTGGAGGATCACGTGTGGTTTAGGAAGCTGATGCCCTGCGCACAGCAAAAGATAAAGAACTGGACAGGGGTTGGGGAACTCTGGGCTGGACACAAAGAGCAGCCCAGATTCAGCCCCAACCCCTAACCCCTTCTTAGTCCTGAGGGGACTCTGAAGAGTGGACAAGGGGAGGCTAAAGAGGCAACAAAATGTACATTTTTTAAAATTCAACAAATCAAAACAAAAACACCTTTTTTCCACAAAACCCCCTTCTATGCTCAAAAGAAATTAGGCCCCCTAACACCAAGCTCACACTCTGATATATGTCTCCATACCTTTTGATCAATGAAGAACCAAAATCGTTGCAGGGGGTATCTCTGAGAACAGAAGTTAGTCTTACCCAAGGAAACCAGGTTCTTATAGTTCTCCAGCATCACATCTTTATACATGATCTGCTGAGCAGAGTCCAGCAGCTTCCACTCCTCCCTGGTGAAGTTCACAAGTATATCCCTGAAGGTCACCAGTGTCTACAATGTGGAACAAATCTATAATAAGCCAGAAGTAGAGCTCGGCCCTCCCCTTCTTGAGTACTGACAGAAAGAGAGATTAGGCAGGCAGCATTGGTATAGGAGAAGAGGATGGACCAGAATTTATTTCAAAAGTGAGTAGTACTTATTTGGATTCTGGTCAAGTCCTAAAAGGAATGGCTACTAGACACCTACTGTCCAAAAACCAGTTCCATGTTATGCTCTAGGTTTAGAAACTGTCAGAAGAACATTTTTTTTGGTCTATTTATTTATTTTAGTGGGGAGGGGCAGAGGGAGAGAGAGAAAGAGAATCCATAAGAAGACTCCCTACTAAGCACAGAGCCCAATGTGGGGCTCGATCCCAGGACCCCGAGATCACAACCTGAGCCAAAACCAAGAGTTGGACACCCAAATGATTGAGTGGCGCCACCCAGGCACTCCAAAAGAAGTTTTATTTAAATCAAGTTTGTTATGAACAGTTATAGCAAGGAGTATCAGACACCAAAGTTACTCTACATTTATATTCTGCAAAATAAAGAACCTAATTTAAGGCAGTAAAAAAGTCTTCAGTCCAAGTACAACTTAATGCTTAAAAGACTAATGTCAGGGCACCCAGGTGGCTCAGTAGATTAATCTTCCGACTCTTGGCTTTGGCTCAGGCATGATCTCAGGGTCATGAGACTGAGCCCCGTGTCCGGCTCCACACTCAGGAGGGCATCTGCTTCCCTCCTTCTCCCTCTCCCCCTGCCCCCCCCATACACACATGCTCTAAAATAAATAAATCTTAAAAAAAAAAAAAAGATCAACTTCACCATGTTTTCTGATCTAGAATAATTTTCCAAGACATTTTTCCTAAATGATGAATGGCATTTTTTTAATGTAGATTATATTTTAATAGTAACAAAGTAATTTGACAAAGAAACAATAGATAAAAGAAGCAAAGCCTTCTTGGCTACATCAAACAGAGATGCTGATTACACACAGAAACACCTACTTGAATGAGGATTTTTCTTCAAAGACTAGGAAGGTCAGACAACAGCGGAATAATAATTTTTTTAATACTGAAAAAAAAGAACTGTCAAGCCATTTCTATATCCAGTGAAAACATATTTCAGGAATGGATGCAAAATTCACTCTCAAATGAAGTAAAAGAATTTGTTACCAGCATACCTGCTCTAAAAGAAATACTAAAAGCAGTTATTCAAGCAAAAAGGAAATGTTACCAAAGAGAATTTAGAGTCCTTTAAATCTCAGGACTGAAGGATGAGCAACAAAAACAGTAAATTATCTGGGTAAATA
This sequence comes from Mustela nivalis, assembly GCF_964662115.1. Classification (NCBI taxonomy): domain Eukaryota; kingdom Metazoa; phylum Chordata; class Mammalia; order Carnivora; family Mustelidae; genus Mustela; species Mustela nivalis. The sequence goes on along the minus strand of NW_028134542.1, from coordinate 48,266 downwards.
TAATGAGCTAGTTTTCTTAAGTCCTTAAAAACAGGTAGCACTGCTAAAAGAAAAACCAAACACTCTCTGGTGGGATTTTTCAATATAGCAGAGGTCATACATGCAGGCTGCTCCAGCAGAAGCTGGGCCCACAGGGGACCCTGTCTCCCGGCCTGGACATCCCAGAGGTTCCACCCTCCTCCAAGCTCCTCATGGCTGGGCGGCAACTACCCCTGAATAAGTCTCTAACTTGTGCCTGAGCTCCCCATGGAGGCCTCACATAGCCAGCTCTACAGCTAGGACAACCAGGGACCAGAGAGACCCTCAAGGCAGAACATTCCCAGTTTCCACATCATTTCTGTGGGAGGAAGTATGCTCTGGACTTCATTCCCTAGTGCGGATCAAAGCATTTTCTCAGAGTGCTCAATATTACCCTGCTTGACTCCTGCCCACATCACTATTAAACCTGCACTTCTTTTTATATAAAAGGTATATGAATAGTATGTATTTTATGAATAAAACTAAATCTACAAATAAAGCAAACGAAACAGTGCTAGTCTCCCAGAGGAGAGTGCCCAAGATATAATTTCTGAAGTTCCCAGGCAAAGGAACTCCAGAACTGAAGTAAAAAGGAATTCTTAGTTGGAAAACAAAGAAGACAGCGCAACTCACGTGGGACCCGGCAGGTACTGACTCGGCCTCCATCCCCTTCTTGTTCTTGATGATGCTTTTTTGACTAACGGGAGATCCTGAGAAGAGGAAGCTGGAGAAAAGAAAGAATCATAAGGGAAGGTGGCTGTGACAGGGAGGTTTTATAAATCACCAACCTAGACTCCCTCCCACCTGGCTGGGTATAGTGCAATACCCACCACACACCGAGGAACATCAGAGATAGTCCAAAAATGCATCTACAAGGTCTGTAATTCCCAGGAGTATGAAGAACTATACAGATGGCCATTTCCCCCTCAGTCTCTAGAGTTCCATGCAAAATCTCATTTGCAATTCAATGGTTCTGCTGCTACAAATCCTCTCTTTTGAGAAAAACAAACCAAGACACAAAACCTGCCTCAATCTAATACCCTTACTTTACAGATAAGAAAACAAGTGTTTTCTCCAGCTGACCAGAGAATGGAAGTCAGAGATTGGAAGCACAAGAAACATGGCCTGCAGGTGGATGGTGTCACAGGGCAAGGAATGGGGGCGGTCTCTGGGAGCGAAGAGCAACACCCAGCTGACAGCCGGTCCTGTCATGGCCCCACAGCCACAAGCAACAATCAGAGCCTCCAAATGAGAACCTAGGGCAGCCAACACCTTGAAAGCAGATGTTGCATATATGAGCAGAAAACCCAGCCAGAGAGGCTCAGACTTCCACCTACAGAACTGTGAGCTAGTGAGTGAGTGCTGTTTGAAGCTACCAAGTTTGAGATAGTTTGTTACCCAGCAATAGGTATTATTATTAAACAATAAAGAAAAAATCATATATTAACCTACGTAGTTACCATTGCCACTGCTTTTCATTCTTTCCTGTAGATCCAGATTTCCACTTGGTTTCATTTCCTTTCTCCCTGAAGGCCATCTCTTAACATTTCCTGCAATGTGGGTCTGCTGAAAATGAATTCTTTCAGCTTTTTAAGTCTGACAATGTCTTCATTTTGTCTTTTTTTTTTTTCCAAAAGGCTTTACTAAGATATAATTCACATACCATACAACTCATCCACTCAGAGTATACAATCCAATGGTTTTTGGCAATTATATTAACTTTAAAATTGTAGTAAAAATTAACTTTGCTATCTTATTAAGCGTACAATTCAGTGGTATTAATTACATTCACAATAGTGTACAACCATCACTAATAATTCCAGAACTTTCTCATCACCCCAATGGAAACTCTGAAACATTAACCAAACTCCCCACTCCTGGATCCTCTCAGACGCCAATAAACTATGATCTACTTTGTCTCTCTGAATTTGCCAATTCTAGAAAATGCATATAAATGGTATCATACAATGTTTGTCCTTTTGTGTCTAGCTTATGTGACTCCACATCATGTCTTCAAGGTACATCCATGCTGTAGCATGAATCAAACTTCATTCCTTCTAATGGCCAAATAATATTCCATTGTATGGAGAGACCACATCCTGTCTGTCCCTTCATAAGCTGATGGACCCCTGGGTTGTTTTCATCTACTGGCTCTTGTGCACATGCTGCTGTGAACACTGGCATACAAGTACCAGCTTGAGTCCCTGCTTTCAATTCCTTCCAGGCTATACCTAGAAGGAATAGAAGTGGGAAGTGCTGGGTCATACGGTAATTGTGTGTTTAACTTCTTGAGGACCCACAACTGTTTTCCACAGTGGCAGTGGCAGTGTGAGTTGTGATGCTGAGATCCAATTTCCCCACATGCTTGCCAAAACTTGTTATTCCATTTTTCAAATCATTATAGCCATCCTAGTTGGGGTGAAGTGGTATTTCATGGTAGTTTTGATTTACATTATTTTCATATACTTAGTGGCATTTGCATATCCTCCTTGGAGAAATGTCTGTTCCAGTCCTTTGCCCATTTTTAAATTGGATAGTTTGTGCTTTTGTTATTGAGTTGTAGTTCTTTACATATTCTACATGTGAGCACATACGTGTATTTATGTATCTTATATACATCAAACCCTTATCAGATATATAACTTCCAAATATTTTCACCCATTCTGTCTTGACTTTGTTGTTGAAATATATTTTTGCTGAATTTAGAATTCTAAGTAGAGTCAATTTTCCTTTCAATGCTTTACATAAATAGTTCCACTCCCAACGTTCCAGGAATTACAAGAGTTTTCCAGTCTGGCTAGTGGTAATAGGCGGTATTCCCCATGCAAATATCAGGACTATTCCCTCCAGCACTGTGGAGGATTCTTTCCCTGGCCTTGTGGAGTTTCCTCACACATATGTGCTGCTCTGTGCTCTTGAGTACTCGTGGGAGACCCTCTGCAGACCTCTCCTCTCTGGTGGTCTGTCCTACGAACTCCAGGTGCTTTGCTCTCCCCAGATCAGATTCTCAGATCCATCCTTGACTCGGAAGTCTGCCGGGCTCCACCTCAGTTTCATCTTCCTCTGCTGTAAGCGGGAAACCCTCTCAAGGCAGTAAACCGGAGCAACCAGAAGGCTTACCTCGTTGATGTTCCATCTCCCAGGGATGACTGTCCTTTGTCATCTGATGTCCAGGGTCTTAGAACAATTGTTTCATGCATTTTGTCTGTCTGTCTGTCTGTATGTTGTTGTTGCCGTTGTCCCTGTTATTCCATGTTGGCCAGAAACAGAAGTCCACAAACATTGCATTTTTTTTTTTTATTTGTCAGAGATGGAGAGAGAGTGAGCGAGGACAGGCAGACAGAGAGGCAGACAGAGGCAGAGGGAGAAGCAGGCTCCTGCCAAGCAAGGAGCCCGATGTAGGACTCGATCCCAGGACCCTGGGATCATGACCTGAGCCGAAGGCAGCTGCTTAACCAACTGAGCCACCCAGGCGTCCCAAACATTGCATTTTTAAGTTGTTTTAAATTTAGATTGTATTTTTAATTTCCACCTTTTGAGTACCAAGCTTGAGTGTTTCTCATGCTTGTATTTACAGTTCTTTTGAATCTGTTTTCTTTTCTATTGTTTCCCTTTGTCTTCTGGAGATCTTATGGATTTCCACCTCAGTTCTATGCAAATTTACTTGAATAAAAGCAGTATGGCTTCTGCCCTGCCACACCACTAAAACGGTTCTCACCAATGACCTCTAATACAGAGGACACTGTTGGCCCTTTGGTCGTTCTTTTTTTTTTTTTTTTTTTTAAAGATTTTATTTTTATTTATTTGACAGACAAAGATCACAAGTAGGCAGAGAGGCAGGCAGAGAGAGAGGAGGAAGCAGGCTCCCTGGCTGAGCAGAGAGCCCGATGCGGGGCTCGATCCCAGGACCCCGGGATCATGACCTGAGCCGAAAGCAGAGGCTTTAACCCACTGAGCCACCCAGGCGCCCCATCCTTTGGTCGTTCTTGAAGCTCTTTATTTACTTGGTTTCCATCCTCACCTAGCTTCCCTCTGTATATCTTGGTTCTCAGTCTTCTCTACGATTTACACAATGATGATAAACTTTAATGTAGGTTTCCCCTTGCTGCATCTCTCGGTCTCGACTTTCCAAGCCCCCCCCCCGGGTACTTTCAGGACACACAGTATACCTACTTGTTTTATTCCCACTGTCTATCCCACTGCCAGGCACACAACAGAACTATGTTTCAGCGACAGTGAGGAGAACACTGTCTTCTATCCCAAGCTCGCCCCTCACCGTCAAGTGCATATTTCCAACCGTGGCTAACACATGGATTCTGTAGCCAGCCTCCCCAGATTCCAGTTCCTGCTCCAATACTTACTAGGAGGTTTCTTAACCTTTCCCGGAACTTACTTTTCAGTGTCACATGAATAAAGGCTGAAATAACGAGGGATGTTAAACTACATAAGAAATTACTTTATGGAACCAAGAGAATGGTTTTCATGTGTCTACAGGTCCTGTGGAACAAGGATATTTATTTTGCATTGCTCCAGAGGGCAGGATTAGAGGAGTAATGAGTGTAGTCACAAAAAAATCTATTACAAGTCAATATTATAATAATATGATACCTGGAAATAGATCAGGTTGTCTAACAAAGCAGGAAATTCTGGCCACCAGTAAATTTTCAATCGGATCTTATTTAAAAAACAACTACAGTACAGCTTCTACTTTATGTAAGTATCTAAGGTCCATTCCATTAATTCCCATTCAGGATTACATAAACTACAACAAGCCTGCAATTAGTATCATGTCATCTTAATTTCCCTTAACCTCCACTTTTGAAAACTTACTCAAACCTTTACCTAAACAAGTGGTTTTCAGCCCTAACTGAACACTGGAAATGCCAGGTATATTAATAAATTATGAGACCTGGGTCCCATGCCATCTTCCCCTGAGAGATGCTGACTTAAGTGTATGGGGAGTAGCCAGGCTTTGTTTCTTTTCAACAGTTCCCTGGGTGGCGCAACTGTGCAGCCATGTTTGAGAATCACTGATCTAAGCCATTATTTAATCTATGCAACTATTCAAATCTATTTGAACTAATCAATTAAATTATATCACTTCTTAGTGATAATCAGATTGTTTTTATTTAAGATTTTATTTATTTATTTGACAGAGAAAGATGGCAAGAGAGGGAATACAAGCACGAGGAGTGGGAGAGGGAGAAGCAAGCTTTCTGCTGAGCAGGGAGCCTGACCTGGGACTCAATCCCAGGCCCCTGGGACCACAACCCGAGCTGTACGCAGACGCCTAGCAATTGAACCACCCAGGCACCCCGATGCTTTTTTTTAAGATTTTATTTATTTTGGAGAGAAAGCATGCACACGTGCACGAGCAGGAGATGAGCCAAGGGAGAGGAAGAGGGAGATAATGTCCAGCAGACTCCATGCAGAGCCCGACATGGAGCTCAATCCCAAGACCCTGAGATCATGACCTAAACTGAAATGCTTAACTGGATGCTTAACTGACTGAACCACCCAGGCACCCTGGAATAATCAGATTTTTTATGAGTCACCAGAACCACAAAGAATCTTTCTGTGCAATTGGCCAAAACTGATTTCTCTTAAGTAACAACTGTCACTATCATGTGGGAACACTGGGATGAGTTTTACTTGTGTTTAGGGAAACAGCTGGTAAGTTGACTACTATCTTAATGTTATAGATTTGGATCTTCTTCTGTAATTTTAATAAATAATTAGTGGTCACTTACTATGCGCCTGGCTCTGTACAAGGCCCAGGAGATAAAAACATGAATAAAGTATTTATTCTTGACATCAAGCAGCTGGGTCTAGCTGAAGACACTGAAAATGGACACCCTAGTCCACTATGATTACTGCTCTGAGCAACAGCATGCCCAAGGGGTCATGGAGCACAGAAAAAGCACCCAGCACCACCTGGCGGTTTCAAGGCTGGGTCCTAGACCTAATCAGATGGACAAAGAAGGGTGGGGACCTGTGTAAACAAAGGAAGAGATGAAGATAATGATTTTTATATAAGGCAGGGAGCTCAGGGCAGCTGGCGTATACTGTGCCAGGCGGCGAACGGCCTGAAAGGAGCCCATAGACGCATAGGTCACAAAAGGACAAAAAAGCCATTTTCAGAAAAATGCCATTTTCAGAGACTTTCTCCTACATGTTACAAACCCAGAAATGATACTAGATTTGCATCTTAAAAATGGTTCCTCTGCATTTGGGGCAGCAGCAAAGGAACAAGGAAGGAAGCTAATACCATAATCCAGAGGATGGGAACACAAATTAGGGCTGTTAGGGGTAGAAAGGCAGAGCAGGTAGACTTTGAAAAGATTGGTATATCCTGGAAATCAAATGGATTATGTATGTGAAGATGGGTTAGGGGTTAAAGATGACTCCCGGTTTCCTGGGTGACTTAATCACCCAGTGATTAAGTGATTAATCACCAATGTATCAGGAGGAGTGGGCACTAGAGGAATGATGGAACTGGGCTGGGTTTTTTTGTTTTGTTTTAAAGAAAGGCAAACTGCCATATGCAGTGCCTCATCTGTATGTGTCTGGGGTCTTGGAAACCTGACTACCCTATGTTCTCCTACAAATGGACCTTGAGAGCTTATCTGGAAGTTCTGGCATGGAGTGCAGCTTCCTGTATACCCTTCACCAAAGAATGGGTCTCCTCTATTGGGGAAGGTTGTCCTCTTTGTGAACCTGCAGCTTTGGGAGGGATGGACACAGAGCAGTGGAGGAGGAAAGGGACACCCACCTAGCTAGCCATATCAGTTAAACCAACCCTGGTGATCAAGGGCATGAAAGATGTCCTCACACCCTGATGGGGTTGGGTTTTAAACTCAGAAACTGGGCCAGAGAAATGGTATTTAGGAGACATATGTACATGTGAGGGTTATCCAGCTCTATCATCTGCTTTTCACATTTCTGTTCTATCTTTATCTATCCAACCTACTCAGCTAGTCTCCAACAAGATTTATTAGGGGGGGGGGGTCTTAAGTCATAGATTTGAGAGTGACTGTGTTCTTCCACTAAGAGATAAAGGTGAAGTAGGCAGATGGACAAGAGTCTAAGTGAGATCATACATTCCTCTCAACAACCCTATGACACAATTCCTATAAAGCCCAGTAAGAAACATTAAGATTTGATAATGCTAGTTAACAGTATTATCAGATGACACCTGGCAGTATATAAAGTCAACCAAAAATAATGGGAAGAGTACAACAAGCTGTAAGAACAGGATCAGATTATGGGGAAAATCAAGATTTAGGAAGCAAAGAGAAGAGAAAGAAAAGACCACGAATGAGGCAAAGACCCACTAGAGAATGAGAAGATCCCGAAGAGAGGAGTATTGAAAGCCAGAAGGAGAGAGAATTTCAAGGAGGGGAGACTTAGAAGAGTTTGGTAAGTTAAAGAACATAATGTGCAGGACTGCTCAGATAACGGTTCACTAGTGATTAGGGGAGACTGGTCTCCATACAGCAGTGGCAACAGCGGACAAATTCCACAAGAGGAACGAAAAGTTTGGAGGTAAAAAAAGAGAAAGGGCGCAGCGGGAAGAGGTGCTGGGGACTGGAGAGTAGGCTGAGAGGAAGGAAGTAAAAGATAAGCGGGCTGGAGCCAGAGGAGAGAGGGGGGCAAGGGATGGAGTCAGAAGCTCAGATGGAGGCATCACTTGGAGGTTTGTAAGGCAGGAAGCTAGCAAAACCTCCTCTCTCTGTGCATCACGTCATCTGGGAGTCACGTCTCCCCCTGATGTTCACCTTCGGCCTCCTTGTTCCAACTCTGATGGACCCCTGTCATTATACTGGGTCCACCTGAACAATCCAGGGTAATCTCCCCCATCTTAAGGTCCTTAGTTGAATCACATCTGCAAGGTCCCTTTTGCCATATAATATTGTAATATATCCACAGGTTCTGGTTCTTTGGAGAGTGATTATTCTGCCTATCATCAGGACACAGATGGGCTGCAAGAAGCTTCTAGTATGAACTAGAAGGCTATGAAAGAGACTATCCAGGGCATAAGAGGTTGTGCAGCATAGCTCTGACCAAGTCACTGAGTATACAGTCTTCACTACTTTCACGGCCTTGACAACATCTCAACCTTAATTTCTGCTGCACTTGCCCCATGCTCTCTAGGCCTCATTTAAACGCCACCTTTTCTGACAAGCCTTCCTGTCGTCCCAGAAAGAATGACTGTTCCCTGGCCAGTAATCATGAACACTTTGGACATGCTTTTAGCACTTCAACACCCTTATTGTCCACCTCCCTTATAAGGAACCACTTGAGAATTGGGATAATCTCGTGCTAAATCCCAAAAAGAGACCAGCATAGTGCTTCCAACTTCGATCTGTTCCACTGGCATTTGTCCAGTACATTACAAGCACCCACAAAGGTAACGTGTCTGTTTCCCAAGGTGTCTGCCCTCCAGTCTCCATTTGAAGACCCAGTACTTGAGTTCCAGTGCCCAGTGACAGGCAAGACCTTGTCAGAGACAGCATTTCATTCAAGTGTATGAAATAAATATATGTGGTTTTTTAAAGACTGATTTATTTTAGAGAGAATGAGGGAGCAGGAAGAGGGGAAGAAGGAGAGGGAGAGAACCTGTCAAGCAGACTCCTGAGTGTGGAGCCTGACTTAGGACCCTAAGAGCATGACTTGGGATCAGGAGACAAGAGCTGAAATCAAGAGCTGGATGCTCAACTGACTAGCCACCCTAGCTCCCCTGGAGTATATGCTTCTTAATAAAAGAGATCAGAATCTCTCTAGATTTTGAGTACGTTCATTAGTCTTTAGTGTGTGCAAAGGGCAAGGAATGATTAGCAAAAGAACCCAGCAGCCACAGAGTTAGAACTCGGGGGCCAGGAGAGATGGCAAAGACATACCTGAAGATACAAAAGGCATGAAGACTAGAAGATAAAAAAGGACCATGCAACTGCAAAAACTCAGCAAATGTATACTTCCATTTTGTGCATTATTTTATGTTAATTTTACATCAAAAGAAAAAGCTAAATAAATACTGAATTCTAGCTAATAACACATACATTTTTAAGTATTTAGGGGAATATAATGATGTATGCAATTTACTTGGTACACAAGAAAATGGACTGATAAAAGATATATGTCAAAATAAGTAAAGTAAAATGTTAATGGTAGAGTCTAGGAGGGCGGTTTACAAGCAGTCTTTTAATTCCGTTGTACACTCGGAAGTTTTCATAGTAAAATAAGAGGAAAGGGAAGAATGAGAGAGCCGAGAGGCAGTGAGGCCCTGGGTGTTGGCACCGTGTCAGGGATCCACATGCAGGCCAGGCCGCAGCCCGACCCGGTGCTGGCTCGGGGCCGGAAGACGGAAGACATGCCCCTGTGACAGGAGCAAGCAAAGAGGAGCACTAAAGGTCAAAGTGTGGTGTCAGGAAAAGAGACATGATTATGAAATTTCGCTTTCCTTAAAACATGATTTCTTAAAGCCAAAAAGCTTTATTAGACCACGTTACTAAGCCTTCAGTGTCTGTCCCGTATTCCCCGTACTCAGGGCTCCGTCACGTCAACGAAGGAACCCGTTATTTCTAGAAGTACTTCTCTTGAACAGAAGCATTTTCTCACCGAATCATGAAAAGCAAGAAGTAACATTTTTAAGAACGAACATATGAAGAACCCAGTGCACGCGGGGGCGGGGGGTCGTCGTGAAAAAAACATCCATTTCTCGTTCCTTGACGACCGCGTTTCATCAAAACTGTTCTCCCTCCTACTGCTCAGTCTTCGGTCTCCGGGTCAGGGCTTCGCGTTCCCCGCACCGCTCGGGCCGTCCCGGTCCGAGTCAGCACCGGCCCCTCCGTCCCCGCGGGGAGCGTCCTTCCAGCCCGCCGCCGGGCACTCGGAAGCCGCCGCCGGACACTCGGAAGCCGCCGCCGGGCACTCGGAAGCCGCCGCCGGACACTCGGAAGCCGCCGCCGGACACTCGGAAGCCCTCGGCTCACCGCCTTCTCCGGAGCTGCTCCTTCGACAGAGACACCAGCCGGCGCAGGGCGGCAGAGAAGGCGAGCCGGCTCCCCGCGGAGCAGAGGGCCCGACGCGGGGCTCGAGCCCAGGACCGGAGACCGCGCGACCTGCGCCGAAGCCGGAGGCGCATCCCCCGGAGCCCCCGGAGCCCCTTTCCCCGGCGCTGCAGTGAGAACTCAGGGCCGCGCACCGAATCGCTTCCCCGCGGCTGCGGCGCCGCTAACGAGTCCACGTCCCGCCTCCAGACGGCTCCGGACCTACGGGACCGCACGGCCAGAGAACGCGGCTCACCCGAATCCAAACCCTGCCGGCGTCGGGCGCCAGCCGCGCGCTCGGGAGCCGCCGGGGCCACTCTCAGGGGCAGGCGGAGACGCGCGGTCCGGGAAGGCGGAGGAGCAGCGCGCGGGGCACGGTCCGGAGCGGCGCCCCCGACACGCTCGCCAGCGGCCGTTCGCGCCACGCGCCGTCGCCCCCCGCGCCGGGGACGGCCGCCGCGCTCCGTCAGCGGCGGGGCTGGAGGGTCTCCGCCCCCGGGGACTCGCGCGGGGCCTGGACGCTCCCCGCGACCCGGCGCCGTGCTCGCCCGCCGCGCCTCGTGAGGGACGACGGCGCGCCGGCCTGGAGCCGCCTCCGCGAAGACCGGGCGCACCGAGCCACGTCCGGCCAGTCCGACTTCACGCGCGCTCCACCGAGCACCGAGGCGGGGGCAGAGATGCGGGGCGGGGTTTCCGTCGAAGCCGCACAGCAGCCGGCCTCCTCCCGAACACTGGACGCAGCGCCGAGAACCCCGGGGGCAACTCCTGGAACCTCGCACGAAGCGGAACGGCTGCGACCGCGGTTCCCGCAGCCGACCAGGAACAGGACCCGCAGCCCTTCGCCGGCGACGCGCGGGCGGACGCCTCGCAGGAGCCGGCGCGCGGGCAGGAGCCGGCGGCGCGCGTTCCAACGACTCGCCCCCCGACGAGGCGAGCACGCCCGTCTCCCGCCCGCGCTCGGCAGCCGCCAGCGCCGTCCGACCGCGGGCCCCGGCTGCGGGAAGACCGGCGGGAGGAGAGGACATCGCATCTGAGTCCCCGAGCGCCTCCGGCTCCCACCGACCCGCACCGCCATCCCCGCAGAGCGCACGCAGACCCTCGGGGCCGCCACGGTCCCCGCCGAGGCGTACCCCGCAGCCGGGAACCGTCAGTCACGCAGCGGCGAGAACGCCGCCCGGACCAGCCACACGCCCCGGGCTGCGGGAAGGACGAGCCGGCGCACGCCCAGCGCGGCGCGCGGGTACCTGCAGCGAGCACGCAGCGGGCGCGCCGGGGGGCGATCCGTCCCAAGGGCAGCAGCAACGGCAAGTCGATGACGAGCCCGGCCTCCGCGAGCAGGGGGGCCGCGGCCACCGGGCCGCGCAGGGTCCGTCCGGGCGGCTGCCGGCTCTCCGCGCGGGGCCTCCTCACCCGCGGCCCGTCCGCCCCGCGGCCCCACACGCCCGCCCCGCGGCCCCTCACGCTCGCGCCGCGGCCCCGGCCCGGCCCCCACACGCTTCTCCCGCCCCGCCCCTTCCACGCACGCATGCTCCTTCGGCACCGAGGAGCGCCGCCGCCCCAGGAGCCCAGAATCCCTCCGCGGGGCGGGTCTGGGTGGCGCAGGGTCTCCTGGGAAATGTAGTCCCCGCCCCTGGACGTTTTGGGGCCGCTGAGTGCGGGAATTTCGGCTGCTGCTTTCCTGCCCCGGCTTGGGGGCCTCCGTACTCCCCGCCCGCCCTCCCCGCCCGTCCAGCGCGAACTCCCCCCTCCTTTCCCCGGCGACCGGGGGGTCCCGACGCGGGAGGCAGGCACCCCGGGGACAAGTGGGCGCGCAGGAGCGCGCAGAGTTGAGACGGGCCCCGTGAGAGGGGCGTGGGGAGCGGTCGCTCCGGTGCTCGGCGCCCGCCCGAGCTCGGCGGGCAGCCAGGCCTGGCCCTGCGGCCGGCAGACGGGGCGGCGAGCCGCGGAGCCGCTCCCGCAGCGGGGGACTGGGGGGTAGGGCGGACCCGGGGAGGGTCGCCTGGCTGAGCGCGGCGGGGGGCCGCGGGGGGCGTCCTGCGGCGACCGGTCCTCTGTGCGGGGGCTCCTCTGGCCTGTGCGAATCCCTTCGTCGGTCCCCGGGCGGCAGCACCGCGCCGGCGTCTCTGCTCTGGGAGGCAGCCCCGAAATTCGGAGGGACCTGAAATTCATGAACCTTATTTGGACCAGAGTCAAAGGAATTGCTGGAAAATCTCTGATATAAGAAAAGTTGGAACACTGCCTATGTATTTATGTATTTAGTAAGCAGTTCCTCCTAATTTTGTGGGCATGACCATATCCTGTTTATGATTTTTTTTTTTTTTAGTTTTTACTCAGAAATTTTGGGGCGCCTGGCTGGCCCAGTCTACAGCATGCAGCTCTGTGGAGGTGGAGTTCAAGCCCCACGTGGGGCACAGAGCTTACGGGAGGGGAGGGGAGGGGAGGGGAAGGAAGGAAGAGAAGGGAAAAAAGAGAGAAAGGAACCCAAAAAATACTTCTACAAAGATAAATGATGAAATGTTTGCAAATAATAGAGCACCCCCCGATCTGCTTCAGAATACAGTGGGTGCAAGAGTGCTCGTTAGCTGATACATTATAGTGGCCGTAGTTTTCCTGCTTCTGATTCTTGCAAATGTTCTTCAAGCCCTGTTGGCATAGATACTGTGCTGTCACTTTGCGACACAGGCGGGTGACGGTAGCATTTTACTTGGGCCTTTTTCAGTGCGGAGAATTAAAATTGTGATCTTCTTTCCTTGTCCTGTCTAGGGGGCCGCATCTGTGGAGCCGCGATGGGGTGGGAGCCGGTGGCCCTGCCGTGAAAGAAGTTTCCCAGGAGGAACAAAGGACATAGACGTTCCTGGAGGCCACCGCGGGGGTGGCAGGGGTGACCGGACAGCAGACCAAAGCAAGGCAGTGGGTGGGGCTGGGTTTTTTAAGGGGGAAGGTGAGAAAGTAGGCAGAGGTATGGCATTTTGCTTTTTTTGGTTACTTCCCTGTAGTAAGTAGCCCACTGGTCAGCTGTTTTAAAGTGGGTCGCCTGGTGGGCGCGTCGCTGTGGGCCCTTTGCACAGCCCACCGCTCCAGCCTCTTTGCCCGAAAGTGGCCTCTGTGCTATGTTTGCAGCACTGCCTTCTGTACCATAGAAAAATTTTGCAAGTCTCGTGAATAATTGGGGAAGCATAGACTTTTTTTTTCCCTCTTATTTTGTAAAGTAGTTTTTCCATTATAAGTTTCGGACCCAAACTCTCTAGGGGTAGATATTTGATTTCTGATTTTTTTTTTTTAATGATTGTTGATGGATTTAATTTTATAGTTCTTACTGAGTCAATTTGGATACTTAAGGTTTTCTAGAAAATTGTTCTCTGAATTTTCAAGTTTGGTGGCATAAAGTTGTTCATACTCATCTATTATAGTAATTTTTTGAAGATTTTAAAAATCATGGCTTTTTAGTGATATTTTAAAATCATTGCTGTATTTGTAACCATTTTTTTCTTTATTGAACTTAAGTCCAAGACAAGGTCATTGATCTGCTTGCTGATGGTGTGGGACCCTCCAGCAGAGTTACTGGCACATCTTCCTTCCCTGTGATGAGCTGCTCAGGGTGGAGAAGTTGCCAGCATGAACTTCCATCAATGACTGTGGATTCCAGGTCTACAAACACCGCCCTGGGCTCACATGTGCCAGTACCTGTCTCACTGAAAAAGTGTTGAAGGAGTCATCTCCTCCCCCAGTGGTCTTGTCAGTTGGCATCTGATCATTGGGCTGGATGCCCTATTCCAGGCAGTAGAGCTCCCCACAGGTATTGCCAGTCTGAACACCAGCCTGGATGGAAATGAACTTGCACATGGTTGCTGCTTTGTGGCTGCGGGGCAGATGGCAGAGAGCAAGAGGAAGGGTTGTTGCTTCTTACAATGCCACTCTTAGGGGGTGGATGGAAGAACTTGCCTTTCCTCCAGGGCATTTTAGGAAAGTGGGCAAAGCTGGGTAGAGAGGAAGCAGTGTTACCATCGAGAAGTCCAGCTCTACACCTGTGACTGTTCTTGTGTATGTGACCTATTTGTCATCTGTTGCAACTTTCAGATTCATCAGTTTATTTTTGGTATTCAAAACTTTCATGTTGATATGTTTAGTTCCAGTCTTTCAAGAAATTGCCCATTTTGGGGCACCTGGTCGGTTAAGCATCTGCCTTCGTCTCAGGTCATGATCTCAGGATTCTGGGATGGAGCCCCGCATTGGGCTGCCTGCTTCTCCCTCTCACGATGCCCCTTTCCACCCCACACTCGTGCTCTCTCTCTCATGCTCTCTCCAATAAATAAATAAAATCTTTAAAAAATACATTGCCAATTTTGATGGGTCAGTCCTTAAATATTTCACTACTTTGAAGAACTTTTTCTGTATTTGTTTGATTCTTTCTTCTGTTTTTTTCTTTCTGGAACTCTGAATTATCTGAGTTCAATTATTGAATCGTTGAAATTCATCATAAAATTTTTTTACCTATTGTTTCTTGTTGCTTATCTGTTTTGGGAGTTCAGCTTCCTGGAAGAATTCCTAAGCTTTATCTTTAAATCTTTTTACCCTTTATTAATTTTTTTGTTACTAGAATTTTAAATTTCCTAAGACCACTTATTTTGCAATTTTGTATGTAAAAAAAAAGCAAAGCAACCATAAATCCTATTAATGTTTTATGAATGAAATACCTCTCTTCATGATTTTTATTTTTTTAAGATTTTATTTTATTTTATTTTATTTTATTTTATTTAGTTTGCCAGAGAGAGAGAGAGAGAGAGTGAGCACAGGCAGGCAGAGTGGCAGCAGAGGCAGAGGGAGAAGCAGGCTCCTGGCCGAGCAAGGAACCTGTCAATCCCAGGACACCGGGATCATGACCTGAACCAAAGGCAGCTGCTTAACCAACTGAGCCACCAAAGCGTCCCTTGATGATTTTTATTTTATTTATTTATTTATTTATTTATTTTTAAAAGATTTTATTTATTTGACAGAAATCACAAGTAGGCAGAGAGGCAGGCAGAGAGAGAGAGAGGGAAGCAGGCTCCCCGCTGAGCAGAGAGCCCGATGCGGGACTCGGCCCAGGACCCTGAGATCATGACCTGAGCCGAAGGCAGCGGCTTAACCCACTGAGCCACCCAGGCGCCCTTATTTTATTTTTTTAAAGATTTTATTTATTTGACTAAAAATTTTATTTATTTGACAGAGACACACAACAAGAGGGAACACAAGCGAGGGGAGTGAGAGAGAGAAAAGCAGGCTTCCTGCCGAGCAGGGATCCCAATGTGGGGCTCAATCCCAGGATCCTGGGATCATGACCTAAGCCGAAGGGAGACGCTTAAGACCTGAGCCACACAGGCACCCTCTCTGATGGTTTTTAGATTTATATTATGAAAATTTCAATACAAAAAAGTGGATCAGACACCCATCACTCTTTTGAAGCAGGTCTTTTCATGATATATTGTAAAATATATTTCAAAATCTGTCTCCAATAATAACTCCTTTAAAAATCATAAAAATATATTATCATTATCACATCTACAGAATTAGCAGTACTTGTCTAGTATGAAATGTACAGGCAGTGTTCAAAATCCTCTGTTATTTTGTGTGTGTGTGGGTGGGTGTTACTTTATTTGACTCTTGGTCTAAAGTCTCATGCAATTTAAGCTTTAATTTAAGGTGTGCCTTAAAGAAATTATATCCCAATCTTGTTTCAACTTGCATTTCTCTTATGAGCATCTTTGAGGATGCTGTTGTCGCTTTGAAATATGCCAGTATTTTTCTCACTTTTTAGGAACTGGTCTTCTAGGCTGAAACTATTCCTCTAACACTTTGAAGATAGTATTCTGTGGTCTTCTGGCTTCTATATTTGCAGCTGAAAAGCCTGTAGTCGGTATAATTGGTATTTTTATAGGTGATTTGCCTTTTCTCTCCAGGAACTTCAAATTTTCACTCCTCATTCCTGACACTCTACAGCTTACATTCAGTGTATCCACGTGGATTTCAGAAATTTCCTCAGGGTAACGTGTGGTACATACACTTGTGGGTGAAGGACTCATATCTTTCTTTCAGCTTGGGAGAAGAAGAATCATCATCACTAATCCTGCTTCCTTTGTATTCCCTCTGTCCTCCTACGCTGGACTTCCTATTACATGCCCTTTTATGTCCTTGATCCAGGTGGGAATGGGAATATGTGAAGCAGAATCTGCTTCCTGGTCAACTGTCTTGACTCCATTTAATAACTACCCGTCCTGTCCCCCGCGATTCATGGTGCTGCCTTTATCGGGTACCAGCTGTCCAGCCACACGTCAATCTGTTTCTGAAGTTCTTTTACTTTTTATTATTGTCCCATCATCATCTGTTTAAGTTCCTAGAAATTTATTTTTTTTAAGATTTTTATTCATTTGACAGAGAGCAAAAGCAGGGGGAGTGACAGGCAAAGGGAGATGGAGAGGGAGAAGCAGACTCTCCACTGAGCAGAGAGCCCAATGTAGGGCTCGATCCCAGGACCCTGGGATACTGACCTGAGCTGAAGGCAGACGCTTAATTAGCTGAGCCCCAAGTTACTAGAAATTTATAATGCATTTTTAAATATAGTAGGGCAGGGACACCTGGGTGGCTCAGTGGGTTAAGCCGCTGCATTTGGCTCGGGTCATGATCCTGGGGTCCTGGGATTGAGTCCCGCATCAGGCTCCTTGCTTAGCAGGGAGCCTGCCTTTCTCTCTGCCTCTGCCTGCCTCTCTGCCTGCTTGTGTGCTTTCTCTCTCTCTCTCTCTCTCTCTGATAAATAAATAAATAAAATCTTTAAAAATATATATATAGTAGGGCAGGGAGGAGCAAGATGGCATTGGCGGAGGAGACCTAAGTTTCGTCTGGTCCCAGGAATTCAGCTGGTTATCAAGCCATTCAAAACACCTACAAACTCAACAGGAGATCGAATAAAATAGCAATTCTATGAACAGAAAGGGGCCAGTTTGTGGAAGGTAGGACTTGTGGAGAACTGAATCCTTGGTGTTATTTGGGAAGATCTACTGCGAGGGGAGGGTGCCTCCTTCAGCCTGCTACTGCAAGTGATAGAGCAGCACAGCACAAAATCAGAACTCTTCTAAGTCTGCTCCATGGAGGGACATCGCTCCAGTGGCTAAGTGGGTGGTGGGACCTCACTGGGAGAGAGTGGTGTCAGGAACCTCAGGGCCACAGAAAGACTGGGGGTGCCTAAGTGTGCCAGACCCCCCAAGTATCAGAGCGGGGAAACGGAGCTGAGGAGTGGGCTCTCAGGATTGCCATAAACTGATCCGCAGCGCAGTCAGGCCACTGCTCTTTGAGCAGGGACCCCACAAGTGGCAGATCCAGGGAGAGCCCCCCGCTTCCTCCAATGGGAGGGGAGCACACTGCAGGAATCTGCTGGGTTTGGAGACTCCACACGGGGTCATGTACCAGAGAAGAGACACTTGGTCACAGGCCAGGTTAGCACAGAGAGCAGCAGGAGACAAGGGAGATCGTTGTGACTGACTAGTTTTCTCTGGGAGCGCACTAAAGAGTGGGGCGCCGGAGCTCATGTCCCCCCCAGGCCGAAGATTGGGAGGCCACCATCTTCATCCCCATCCTCCAGAGCTCTACAGAAAGCTTTCAGGGAACAAAAGCTCCCAAGAGCAAACCCAAGTGTTTGAACTTATCCCAGCCCCTGGCAAGGGCTGTGCGATTCCGCCTCAGGCAAAGACACTTGAGATCCCGGCCACAGGCCCTTCCCTGAGATCGGCAAGAACACCTGCTAAGACCAAGTTTACCGATCAATGCCAACTGTGCAACTCCAGCAGTAGGGGATACAGCACATAGAATTCATGGCTTCTTTCCCATGGTTCTTTAGTATTTCAAGTTAAATTTGTTTAATTTTCTTTATTTTTTCTTTTTTTGTTTGAATTTTTCCTCTTTCCTATTTTAACTAACATCAATAGCTTTTTAAAAAAATTTTTTTTAATTTTCATTTTTTTAAAAATTTTATTTATTTATTTGACAGACTGAGATCACAAGTAGGCAGAGAGGCAGGCAGAGAGGGTGGGGGAAGCAGGTTCCCGCTGAGCAGGGAGCCCGATGCAGGGCTCGATCCCAGGACCCTGAGATCATGACCCGAGCTGAAGGCAGAGGCTTAACCCACTGAGCCACCCAGGTGCCCCTTAATTTTCATTTTTAACAGTCATATTCTATCCCTTCATTGTATTTAACCTTATTTTGTCTGTGTATATATATATATATATATATATATTTTTTTTCTCTCTCTCTTTAAAATTGGGGGGGGGGGGTGGCTGGGTGTCTCAGTTGGTTAAAGCAGCTTCCTTCAGCGCAAGTCATGATCCCAGTATCCTGGAATCGAGCCCCACATCGGGTTCCCTACTCAGCAGAGAGCCTGTTTCTCCCTCTCCCTCTGCCTGCCTCTCTGCCTACTTGTGTTCTATCTGTCAAATAAATAAATAATCCTTTAATAAATAAATAAATAAATAAATAAATAAAATTGTGGGATTGGGGCACCTGAGTGGCTCAGTGGGTTAAAGCCTCTGCCTT
Organism: Mustela nivalis; assembly: GCF_964662115.1. Classification (NCBI taxonomy): domain Eukaryota; kingdom Metazoa; phylum Chordata; class Mammalia; order Carnivora; family Mustelidae; genus Mustela; species Mustela nivalis. Next base: position 29,640 of record NW_028134542.1, on the reverse strand, counting down.
TGGCCAGGGAGCCTGCTTCCTCCTCTCTCTCTGCCTGCCTTTCTGCCTACTTGTGATCTCTCTCTCTCTCTCTGTCTCTAATAAATAAATAAAATCTTAAAAAAATAAATGAAATAAAATTGTGAGATACATTTTCTTTTAACAGACTAAAATAGACCCTAAATCTAGTGTATGACTTTGTTCTTGTCTTCTGCCTGAACACACTCTCTCCCCTTGTTTTAATTTTTTTTTCAACCAACTTCTTATGAATTCCTTCTTTAAAATCCTTTTAAATTTTCATCTTTATAGTCATTCCATCCTTCCACTGTACTTACACTTATTTTTTGTGTGTATATATATATTTGTTTCTGCCTTTAAAATTTTGGGAGGCAGTTTCTTCTAACAGATCAAAATACACCCAAAATTTAGTGTGTGGCTCTGTTCTATTCACCAGCCTGATCATATTCTCTATTATTTTTTTCTTTGTTTTCCCACTGGTTGCAGGACTCTCCTGATTCACTTAGTGTATATTTTTCTGGGTCATTGTTATCCTATTAGTATTTTGTTCTCTCATCCACCTATTCCTCTCTGGACAAATGACAAAATGGAAAAACTCACCTTAAAAAAAAAAAAGAGGGCGCCTGGGTGGCTCAGTGGGTTAAGCCTCTGCCTTCGGCTCGGGTCATGATCTCAGGGTCCTGGGATCAAGCCCCGCATCGGCCTCTCTGCTCAGTGGGGAACCTGCTTCCTCCCCTCTCTCTCTGCCTGCCTCTCTGCCTACTTGTGATCTGTCTGTCAAATAAATAAATAAATAATCTTAAAAAAAAAAAAAAAAAAGAGCAAGAAGCAGTACCGCCTGCCAGGGATCTCACCAATATGGACATTAGTAAGATGTCGTAGCTAGAGTTCAGAGCAACAATTCTAAAGATACTAGCTGGGCTGGAAAAAAGCATAGAAGATACCATATAATCCCTTTCTGGAGAAATAAGAGAACTAAAATCCAACCAGGCTAATAATGAGATGCAATAAAAAATGGAGGCTCTCGCTGCTAGGAGAAGTCAGGCAGGAGAGAGAATTAGTGATACAGCAGACAAATGATGGAGAGTAAGGACGCTGAGAAAAAAAGAGACAAACCATTGCTGGATCATGAGGGGAAAGTTGGAGAGGTAAGTGATACCATAAGATGAAATAATACGAAAATAATTAGGATCCCAGAAGAAGAAAGCAGGGAGCAGAAGGTATATTGGAGCAAATTAATAGTAAAATTTACAAGTCTCAGAGACAGAGAAAATCCTGAAAGCATCTCAGGACAAGAGGACTGTAACCTACAACAGCAGAAATATTAGATTGGCAGCAGACCTATCCAAAGAGACCAATCCAATCAGGAAATAAGTAGAAGACATCCAGATGGCCAAGAGACACATGGAAAAGTGCTCAGCATCTCTCAGCATCAGGGAAACACAAATCAAAACCACGGTGAGATCCCACCTCACACCGCTCAGAATAGCTGAAGTTAACAAGCAGGAAATGACAGGTGCTGGCGAGGATGCGGAGAAAGGGGAGCCTCCTACTCTGTTGGTGGGAATTCAAGCTGGTGCAGCCACTCTGGAAAACAGCATGGAGGTTCCTCAAAAGGTTGAAAATAGGGACGCCTGGGTGGCTCAGTCAGTAAGTGTCTGCTTTCAGCTCAGGTCATGATCTCAGGGTCCTGGGGTCGAGTTCTGCATGGGGCTCCCTGCTCAGCAGGGAGTCTGCTTCTTCCTCCCCCTCTACCCATCTCCACTGCTCATGCTCCCTTACTCTTGCTCTCAAATAAAGAAAAAGAATTTTTTTTAAGTTGAAAATAGAGCTTCCCTATGACCCAGCAATTGCACTACTAGGTATTTACCCTAAAGATACAAACGTAGTGATCTGAAGGGGCACGTGCACCCGAATGTTTATAGCAGCAATGTCCACAATAGCCAAACTATGGAAAGAACCTAGATGTCCATCAGCAGATGAATGGATAAAGAAGAAGTGGTATATATACACAGTGGAATACTATGCAGCCATCAAAAGAAATGAAATCTTGCCATTTGCGACGATGTGGATGGAACTAGAGGGCATCATGCTTAGCGAAATAAGTCAGTCAGAGAAAGACAAACTATCGTATGATCTCCCTGATATGAGGAAGTGGAGATGCAATGTGGGGGGGCTTGGGGGGTAGGAAAATAAATTTATCAAGATGGGATCGGGAGGGAGACAAACCATAAGAGACAATCTCACAAAACAAACTGAGGGTTGCTGGGGGGAGGGGGGTTGGGAGAGGGTGGTGGGGTTATGGACATTGGGGAGGATGTGTGCTATGGTGAGTGCTGTGAAATGTGTAAACCTGGCGATTCACAAACCTGTACCCCTGGGCCTAAAAATACATTATATGTTTATTTTAAAAAACTTTAAAAATTAATTTTAAAACCCCGATTGAATATATAGAATAATAAAAATCCAATGCAATTCTAGTTAGTGAAAAATTGAAATCTTTATAATATTTAATCTTTCTATCCATAATCATAATGAATTCCTCCATTCAGATACTTTTTCCTGTTTGTCCCTACAGTGTTTAGTTTTGCTAATTAGTTCTGTAACTAGAAAAGAAATAAAACATAGGGAACTAAAAAACAAGTCTAGAATACAATTCATAGCCTAAAAAGCTTTAAGTAGGGATGCCTGGGTGGCTCACTCAGTTAAGAGTCTGCCTTCAGGGGGGCCTGGGTGGCTCAGTGGGTTAAAGCCTCCGCCTTCAGTTCAGGTCATGATCCCAGGGTCCTGGGATCGAGCCCCGCATCGGGCTCTCTGCTCCACGGAAAGCCTGCTTCCTCCTCTCTCTGCCTGCCTCCCTGCCTACTTGTGATCTCTCTCTCTCTGTCAAATAAATAAATAAAATCTTAAAAAAAAAAAAAAAAAGAGTCTACCTTCAGCTCAAGTCATAATCCCAGGGTCCTGGGATGGAGTTCCTCACTGGGCTCCTGCCCAGTGGAGAGCCAGCTTCTCTGTCTGTCTTCAGCTCTCCCTACATGTAGTGTCTCTCTCTCTCTCTGTCTGACAAAAATAAATTAAATAAATAAATAAATAAAATTTTAAAAGCTTTAACTAAATTTTTAAAAGCTTTAAGTTCCTGGGCGCCTGGGTGGCTCAGTGGGCTGAGCCGCTGCCTTCGGCTCAGGTCATGATCTCAGGGTCCTGTGATCGAGTCCCGCATCGGGCTCTCTGCTCAGCAGGGAGCCTGCTTCCCTCTCTCTCTCTCTCTGCCTGCCTCTCCATCTACTTGTGATTTCTCTCTGTCAAGTAAATAAATAAAATCTTAAAAAAAAAAAAAGCTTTAAGTTCCTTTTTGAAGAGGAAGCATAACTTTCTAATTTTTTCTCCGAACGAAAGAAGGGAATGGATAGTGGGGTGGGGTGGAGGTTCCTTCACAAAGCCTTAATTGCCATGGACTCATTCAGCTTATTCGATAAACATTTGTTGAGTCTGCCATGTGCTACAATGTTCTAGGTACTTGGAATGTAGTAATGAATAGATCAGATGGAAGCCTATCTCTGTATGGTTTACACTAAAGACCTATACACTTCTGGTTTAAGGACATAGAATCTACCTGTCAAAGATATTTGTCTAGGGGTGCCTAGGTGCCTTGGTGGGTTAAAGCCTCTGCCTTTGGCTCAGGTCATGATCCCAGGGTCCTGGGATCAAATCCCAAGTAGGGCTCCCTGCTCAGCGGGAAGCCTGCTTCTTCCTCTCCCACTCCCCCTGCTTGTGTTCCCTCTCTTGCTGTGTCCCTCTCTGTCAAATAAATGAATAAAATCTCTAAAGAAAATAAATAATGTATGTTCAGTGCTGAACAGTAGTCTCCAGGAGGAGCTAGCATAAATAACCCAGATGACAGTGCTAGAAGGGGGCCAAGGATGACAATATTGTCTGTGACTACGAATCCCTGTAAAGAGTTTAAGCTGGCCAAACCTTGCTGAGAGTAGTGGAGAGGGGCTACAGTTTCTCTTTTTCCTTGCCAACAATGGGGCTCTGTTTCCACCTTTCTTTTTTTTTTTTTTTTTAAAGTAAGTTTATTTATTTGACAGAGACAGAGATCACAAGCAGGCAGAGAGGTGGAGGAAGCAGGCTCCCTGCTGAGCAAGGGGCCTGATGCAGGGCTCAATCCCAGGACCCTGAGACCATGACCTGAGCCGAAGGCAGAGACTTAACCCACTGAGCCACCCAGGCACCCCCCAATTTTCTTCTTTTACCTGAACCTGCCTCCTTGGCTACAGGGGGGACATCCAGTGAAATGCATTCATGCCTTGATTGGATCAGAGGAACAAGAAAAGAAATATCCTGATCTCTGTGCCCTACTGTGCAGGCAGATATCAATTTCAGACTCTTAAGATGGAAGCCACTGACCTACCCCTCATATGGGCTCTGAAGACACAGAATTCTGCCTGTTTATACATGAGAAATACTGAGGAAAAAAGGGTAGTGGCCGAATTTCCAGAAACCTGGTTATAGGTACCTGTGACCATTAAAGATGTGGCTGTGGAGTCCACCCAGGAGGAGGAGATGATGCTTGATTCTGGTCAGAGAAGAATTTACAGAGATGTGATGTTGGAAAACTATAAATCTTACCTCACTGAAATATCAGTTATGGAAGTTTATTGTGATCTCCCTGTCAGGTCAAGAAGAGATAAGAACTATGAAAAGGATTATTCTCCAAGGTGCCTATACAGACTGGGAGATTCAACTTAAAACCAAAAATTCAACTCCAAAGCAGAATATTTTTAGGGAAAAGTCATCCCATGGAATGAAAACGATAAGATTCATAATGGACAATAGGTCCTCCACATTAAGTGAAGACCAGGAATGTCATAAGATCAGAAAACAGCACAAGATCCCAGCACGAAATTTAAGGAAAGTGACCCAAAAGAAAACAGCATATCAGAAGAGATTCTTTGACCATCATGAATTAGAGGAAAACTCTAAACTTGGATCAAAACTTGATTTTCCAGGTGCCTGGGTGGCTCAGTGGGTTAAGCCACTGCCTTCGGCTTGGGTCATGATCTCAGGGTCCTGGGATCAAGTCCCGCATTGGGCTCTCTGCTCAGCAGGGAGCCTGCTTCCTCCTCTTTCTCTCTCTGCCTGCCTCTCTGCCTACTTGTGATCTCTCTCTCTCTCTCTGTGTCAAATAAATAAATAAATAAATAAATAAAATCTTTTAAAAAAAAACAAACTTGTTTTTTCAAAGAGAGTTTCCACCATTAAACATTGCCATAACTGTTACTTAGATTTTGAGAATTTGAAACATAATCCAATCCCAAATAATTACAAGAGGAACCATGTAAGTGGGAAGCTTTGTGTGAAAGTCATAAATAGTAGACCTCTGTGACATCTTGAAAAAACTCAGCACAAAATAATTTATGCTTCAGGCATGGTATACACTTCAAACATAATAATACACTTCCTACTTATAACAATTTTCATATAATGGAGAATTCCTATGAACATAATAAAAGCAAGAATTTTGCCATCATCCATCTCATAGGCAACAGGAACAAACTCCTAATGGAGAGAAATGTCTTAAATGTAGTCGATGGGGGAAAGCCTCCAGAAGACCTTGTAATCTTATTTTGCACAAGAAAAGTTGCATGGGTGAAAAGCAGTATGAATATACAGAATGTGAGGAAGTCTTCAACAATTCCTCAGCCCGAAGGAGACATGTAAGAACTCACACTGATGAGAAGCCGTATAAATGTGACCAGTGTGGAAACGCTCTCAGTCAAAAAACACCTCTTGCTTCAGGTGAGAACTCATACTGGAGAGAAACATTATGAGTGTAATCATTGTGGAAAATCCTTTGGCACAAGTTCTTACCTAATAGTGCACAAGAGAATACACACTGGGGAGAAACTCTATGACTGCAGTGACTGTGGAAAAGCCCTTACTACAAGCTCTCACCTTCAAGTTCACAAGAAAATACACACTGGAGAGAATCTCTACAAATGCAATGACCGTGAGAAAGTTCTTAGTGGACTCTCATCCCTTAAAATACCTGTGAGAATTCATACTGGAGAGAAACCTTTTCAATGTAAGGAATGTAGGAAAACCCTCAGTCTTTCTTCTTCCCTTAGGAGACTTGTGAGAACTCACACTGGAAAAAAAATCCTATGAATGTATTCGATGGGGAAAAGCCTTCAGTTGGAGTTCTTCACTGCAAGAGAAACTATAAATGTTATGAATGTGGAATTGATTTATTCATTGTCTTGAGGTGGACTCCAAGTCATTATTTCAGGCTTTATCATCCAAAATAAGCATTTAAGACTATATTCTTCTAAATACCTCTTGAACTATGTAACACATTTTGGCCTATGTTTAATTCTAAATGTTGTATAAGATGTATTATGACTTAATGAGTGTATAGCTGTTTAGAATTCTATGTTTTCAAAATAGTTAAAAGTTTGCAGTTATTTTCTTTTTTAAAAAAGACATTAAAAAAAAAAAGATATTCATTGTAGGGGCACCTGGGGGTTCAGTGGGTTAAGCCTCTGCCTTCAGCTCAAGTCATGATCTCACGGTCCTGGGCTTGAGCCCCACATCCTGCTGAGCAGGGAGCCTGTTTTCCCCTCTTCCCCTGCCTGCTTCTCTGCCTACCTATGATCTCTCTCTGTGTCAAATAAGCAAAATTCATTTTAAAGACAGTGAGCAGGGGCCAAGGGGGAGAGGGAGAGAAAGAATCCCAAGCAGGCTCCCCACTGAGTATGGATCCCAGTGCAGGTCTTGACCCCACAACCCCAAGATCACAGCCCAAGCCAAAATCAAGAGTCAGATGCCCAACTGGCTGAGCCACGCCAACACCCTCATTGTTACTGATTTCTAAATTAGTTGCATCGCATTTAGAATATCTGGGGTATATGATATTACTTTCTTGGTATATTCTTGGGAGTTGCCTTCTGGCCTGTTGTGGCAGGTATTGTTAGTAGGCAGCCAGACACCCAGCTCACCCTTCCCTACTGACAATCCTACTTGCGCTCACAATAGCATTATGTCCAGTTACACAAGTCCTCTCAGTCTCCTTGAACCTCACTGTAGCCATCATCCTCATTCCTGATTAATCAAAAACTATCACTGGAAACAGACTTGTCTGGTTTTTTCTCTTTGCCTTTTGAGGTTTACATTTCTTCCTTCCTCATTCTTTTCCCTTTGAGTTTTCCAGTTCTAGAGCTGAAGGAGCCATCTGTGACCATAAGAATGACACCCATGGCCTAAGGAGGCAAAGAAGGAGATCCTGGTTCCTCAGCAACTCCTTCGAGAGCTGTACCAGAACGGTACTGCTTGTGAGGCACTGGGTGGCTCAGTGGGTTGAGCCTCTGCCTTCAACTCAGGTCAGGATCTCAAGGTCCTGGGATGGAGCCCCACGTCGGGCTCTCTGCTCAGCGGGGATCTTGCTTTCCCCCACCCCCACCTCCCTCTCTGCCTACTTGTGATCTCTGTCTGTCAAATAAATAAATAAGATCTTTAAAAAAAAAAAAAGGAACTGTATTGCTTCTACCTGGATATTTTTGTGTGAGAAAAATCAGCTTATTGACATTATTGACATTAAAAGCACATGCTTATAGTCCACATTATTGACATTAAAAGCACATGCTTATAGTCCACACTTGTATGGACTATATGTCCAACAAGTAACCTTGTTGTTGTTGTTGTTGATGGTGTTGTTTTTAAAGACGGAAGAGGTATGCAGAGTAAATATTTTAGGTTGGATGCATGTGTTTGGATAGGAACATAGAAAAGGGAGGAATGAAACATGTTGACAGAACACTTGTGCTTAGGCTAGAAATAATGATGGATCCAAGGTTACCAAAGCTGAGTGATCAGAGAAGCGGGGAAATCCCAATATTTGAGTACTGGAAATCCAGAGTTTTCAGAGAGAGGAAGTTACCAGTTTTTGTTGCTGAAAGCAGCCCTTAGGATTCTGCTGCTTGGTCTTACAGATCCTGACCAGCTCAGCTCTAATTTATTAAGAAACAAAACATAGAAGGAGGAACTTATGATGGAAAAAAGAGGCAGCAGGTGCAGTTTTAGCCATGATACCTTTACAGAGTTGTGAAGCACCCAGATAACTGGCTGACACGCCGCAGCTGTGCACCTGAGGAGGCACATGCTTCTTCAGCAACATCAGTCCACAGACTGCGGTAGGTCTTGAGGTGGCTGAGACTGCAGAGAGAAAATGGATGTTGGAACAAGACAGTGTCTACCACTGACCACGAAGACCTGCTGTATTTAAAGTTTGACTTAAAAAAGGAATCTTAGTAGATGAGAGGAGGACAATGAAGATGAGTTTTGCCCAACCAAGATGGACTCGTGTCTCAAGAAGGAAGATTGGGGGGCGCCTGGGTGGCTCAGTGGGTTAAAGCCTCTGCCTTCAGCTCAGGTCGTGATCCTGGGGTCCTGGGATCGAGCCCCGCATCGGGCTCTCTGCTCAGCGGGGAGCCTGCTTCCTCCTCTCTCTCTGCCTGCCTCTCTGCCTGCTTGTGATCTCTGTCCGTCAAATAAATAAATAAAAATCTTTAAAAAAAAGTTCTCAATAAAGTACTAGCAGTACATTGATACAACAGTACGTTAAAAAAAAAAATCATTCACCACAATCAAGATGGGATTTTTCCTGGGTTGTAAGGGTGGTTCAACATTCCCGAATAAATGTGATCATGTGATTTCACATTAATGAAAGTATAACAATCACATGATCACATCAATAGATACAGAAAAAGCATTTGATAAAGTACAGCATCCCACTTTGTCTATCTCCAGTGTTTTAAAGGCAAACTCTTTGAAAAGGACATTTGAAAAATATTGCTAAGGGGCATGGGCTCTTTTTAGACTTCATCTACGGGCATCTGGTTGGCTCAGTCAGTGGAGCATGTGACTCCTGATCTCAGAATTGTGGGTTCAAGCTGCATGGTTGGTGTATAGATTACCTAAAAATAAAATATTTTAAAAAGAAATAGACTTGGGGCACCTGGGTGGCTCAGTCAGTTAAGCCTCTGTGCTCGCCTCAGGTCATGGTCTTGGGGTCCCAAAATCGAGTCCCATGTCAGGCTCCCTCTTTAGCACGGAGTCTGCTTCTCCCTCTCCCTCTGCACCTCCCCTCTGTCCGTGCTCACTAGCTCACCCACTCTCTCCCCCTCTCTCAAGTAAATAACATCTTAAGAAAAAGCCCTTCTAAATGGACTTCTAGCTAAATTCAAAATATGAGGGGAAAAAACAAGATGACAGGATAAGCAGCAGGGGACCTGTGTTAGATAAGGAAGGCAAGAAAGATCTCCGTGAGATGACATTCAAGCCAAAATCTGAAGGAAAGGAAGTAGTCCTCCACGGAGGACGGAGAGCAACAGGACAGAGAAGCTTTCTAACGAGAACAGCAAAGCTCCGCGTCTTCTCTCAGACCTGGCCATATTTCTCTCTGCCCGTCTCAGTATTGTTGTTGTTCATTTGCCTTCCAGTTTACTTTTTTGTCTGTGTTCAATTTGCTGTTAAATCTGTCTATGAAATTCTTAATTTCAGATACTGTGTCTTCAATTCTAGAGTAGCCAGCCATCTGACTGTTTTTTCTAGGTTCTGATTACTAGTTGAAGTTGCCCAGTTTTCTTTTTCTTCCATCTTCTTGTGTATTTTAATGTACTAACCATATTTACATCAAAATCCTTGTCTAAAAACCCCAGTACCTAGGTTGCTTCTGGGTGCATTTCTCTTTCTGTGTGGTCTCTTACTACTCACGGGCGCACCTCAGAGACAGGGCAGGCTTGTTTGCAGACCACTGAGTCGAGCCCAAATGCCGCCATAGAGCAAGGCAGATGAGTTTGGTTTCCCCGTGCATGTAAGTGTTATGCCTTTACTACAGTCTATTAAGTGTATAATACAGTTATTTCCCCAAAAAGCGGACATACCTTAAATACTTTCTTGCAGAAAAAAAAAAAAAAAGAAAGAAAGAAAGAAAAAAGAAAAGAAAAAAAAAGGCAAGCTAACCAGCACGTGGGCTTTCACCAAGTCCGTCCTTTGGCTGGGGGAGGGTATTGCCTCACCGCTGACGGCTGCTGACAGATCGGGCTGAAGTGCCTGTGGCATTTTCTTAATAAAGTTTAATCCATTAATTAATCTTCCTTTCTCTATAGCAGATGATGCTGTTTGATAGCATTTTACCCACAGAATTTCTTTCAAAATGAGGAGTCAATGCGCTTAAGTCGTCCCACCGCTTTACCAAGTTTATGTAATATTTTAAGTTCTTTGTCATTCCACAGTCTTCACAGCATCTTCACCAAGAGCAGACTCCATCTCAGGAAACCACTTCTTTGTTCAACCGTAAGAAGCAACTCCTCGTCTGTTAAAATTTTATCACTAGATGCCAGCAGTTCAATATAATGCAAAAAAGATAGGATTATGCGAAAATTCCCAAAATGTGATAGAGACATAACATGAACAAATACTCTTGGGAAAATGGCACAGATAGACTTGTTCAGCACAGGGTTGCCACAAACCTTCAATTAAAAGAAAAAGGCAGTATCTGCAAATCAGAATAAAATGAAGTGTATCTAAATCTTGTTCTTAACATGCCTAGTAATGGGGTGTGTGTGTGTGTGTGTGTGTGTATTTTGAGGGGGCACAGACTTTTTTATGTTTAAAAGAACCACAGAGGGGTGCCTGGGTGGCTCAGCAGATTAAACCGCTGCCTTCAGCTCAGGTCATGATCCCCGGGGTCCTGGGATTGAACCCCATATCGGGCTCTCTGCTCTGCAGGGATCCTGCTTCCTCCTCTCTCTATGCCTGCCTCTCGCCGACTTGTGATCTCTGTCTGTCAAATAAATAAATAAAATAGACCTTTAAAAAAAAAAGAAGAAGAAGAACCACAGGGGCTCCAGGTTCTGTTACCTTCTACCAGAGTTTCTCCTTTCCTCTGCTCGTTTGAGAGGCTAATCACCTCAGTCCAGTAAGATTGAGCTGGGTCAGATCTCCATTGAATATTTTTTTTTTTAAGATTTTATTTATCAGAGAGAGAGAGGGAGAGCGAGCGAGCACAGGCAGACAGAATGGCAGGCAGAGGCAGAGGGAGAAGCAGGCTCCCTGCTGAGCAAGGAGCCCGATGTGGGACTCGATCCCAGGACGCTGGGATCAGGACCTGAGCCGAAGGCAGCTGCTTAACCAACTGAGCCACCCAGGCGTCCCTCCATTGAATATTTTTTAAGGTGTTTTTTTTTTTTTTAAGATTTTATTTATTTATTTGTCAGAGAGAGAGAGGAGTGAGAGCGAGCACAGGCAGACAGAGTGGCAGGCAGAGGCAGAGGGAGAAGCAGGCTCCCAGCCGAGCAAGGAGCCCGATGTGGGACTCGATCCCAGGACGCTGGGATCAGGACCCGAGCTGAAGGCAGCTGCTTAACCAACTGAACCACCCAGGCATCCCTCCATTGAATTTTTAATAAGCCTCAGTTTACCCTTGTTTATCCTCTATGTTTTGGGTAGGACTCTGCTGAGGCTTTTAAGTTGGAGGGCGTGGTAGGTCCTAATCTCCCTAACCTCCCAGCCCATGTGGCTTCAAATTCTGATAGTGTGGGGGGGACTGGCCATATATCTTGGGCGGCCACCCTCTCTAGTGGGCTTTTCACTCCTAAGCTCCAAAGACACTGCGGATACTTCACTCTTCTGGAAGCTTTTATTCTGGCTCCGCAGCCCTCCTGCACAGCCCTAAATTCAGCAACTGTCCCAGGCGAGGGAACCAGCGACATATCTGAAGATTCTCAAGTTGCTGTCCTGCCATTTCAGCTTCAACTGACCACAAAAACTCTTGTGATTTTCTCTGGAATTTTGGCCCATCCAGTCATTGTTTCCACAGCTCAACGATGCCTTTAAAAACAGGATTTTTGAATTTGTGTGGTTGCTGCCACAATTCTGCATCCTATTTGGAAGTAGACTTTTTGAAGACATTGTAAGTGCAGTTAAGCGCAACCTCATACTAACAACTTGCACTCTCTTGAGGAGAGACCAGTAAAAGCTGCTGCAACCCTGAAACAGGCACATCCGCATGCCAGCTGCATGCAAGTGTGCCAGATGTGGAGAGCCACTCAGCTGTACACTCAGATGGACTGTGTGCAAGATAATTATCCTGAAGGTCAACTCAATTAAGCAAGGCTTCCCACAGAAATAATATATGGAGTCATATTCCAGAAAAGACACCATGTGTTATGTGGTCCACTGAGGAAAGACCTCTTCGTTGGGAGAATGATGCTTTTACAACGTACGGATAACTAAAAAAATGACAGAAGAATGAAAGTCTGGTAACAGCCTTGATTGAAATAATGGTTGCAACCATGCCTGAGCTTATTTCACCGAATTTTACACATCTTGAGAATGCAAACATAATAGAATTGTGTCTGAGACACAAACATCTTTTTTTTTTTTTTTAAGATTTTATTGAGAGAGAGACAGCAAGCGAGAGAGAGCATGAGCAGAGGGTAGAGGGAGAAGCAGACTCCCCACTGAGCAGGGAGCCCGATGCCGGGCTAGATCCCGGGACCCCGGAATCACGACCTGAGCACAAGGCAGACTTTTAACTGACTGAGCCTCCCAGGTGCCCTGAGATAGAAACAGCTTAGACTACGAAGTTCAAACTGTCCGAGAAGGACGCCTACCCCTTCACATGCACAGAGACAGTCACACCATGTATCGCCGGTTTCTTGTCTCAGCAACACAAATAGGAACTAAAATATCACCTTCTAAAATGGAACATCATGCGTTTCTACTACTGTTTGCTTTTATATCTTAGTGTATCTGGCTATTGTTACGGAATTTCATCTTCGGGGCGCCTGGGTGGTTCAGTGGGTTAAAGCCTCTGCCTTTGGCTCAGGTCATGATCTCAGGATCCTGGGATCTGGCCGCATCAGGCTCCCTGCTCGACGGGCAGCCTGCTTCCCCCTCTCCCTCTGCTGCCTCTCTGCCTACTTGTGATCTGTGAAATAAATAAATAAATAAATAAAAATCTTAAAAAAAAAAAAAAGAATTCATCTTAAAAAACAGGCAACTTTTTTAACTTTTCTGCTACCTCTGTAAAGCACTATTTTAAAAAATCATTTTATTTAAAAAATTATTTAAGGGACGCCTGGGTGGCTCAGTTGGTTAAGCAGCTGCCTTCAGCTCAGGTCCTGATCCCAGCGTCCTGGGATCGAGTCCCACATCGGGCTCCTTGCTCGGCAGGGAGCCTGCTTCTCCCTCTGCCTTGCCTTCCACTCTGTCTGCCTGTGCTCGCTCTCACTCTCTCTCTCTCTCTGAAAAATAAATAAATAAAATCTTTAAAAAATATTAATAAAAATAAAAAATTATTTAATTTTGGGGCACCTGGGTGGCTCAGTGGGTTAAGCCACTACCTTCGGCTCGGGTCATGATCTCAGGGCTCTGGGATCGAGCCCCACGTCGGGCTCTCTGCTCAGCAGGGAGCCTGCTTCCCTCTCTCTCTCTGCCTGCCTCTCTGCCTACTTGTGATCTCTGTCTGTCAAATAAATAAATAAAATCTTTTTAAAAATAAATAAATAAATAAATAAATATTTAATTTAAAATTAAAAGTATTTAATTTAAAATTAAAATTTAATTAAAAATTAAAATTTAATTAATCTTTAAAATTTATTTTAAAAATCGCTTATTTTTAAAAATCATTGTTAAACACGGAAAGATGAAACAGATTTGCGTGCTAAAATTCAGTGAAAGCAAGCAAATGTGAACCCTGCAGCACCTTCTTGATATGACAAATACATCGTATAATGAAAACGGCCACAAGCTATTCATTTTCTTTTTTCAGTAGCAAGTCTCTTGATATCTCTTATTGTATAATCTAGAAGTGATCTTTAATTTACTTTAATTAAGTTAAGTTTTAGGGGCGCCTGGGTGGCTCAGTTGGTTAAGCAACAGCCTTTGGCTCAGGTCGTGATCCCAGCGTCCCGGATCGAGTCCCGCATCGGGCGCCCAGCTCCATGGGGGTCTGCGTCTCCCTCTGACATCCTCTCTCATGCTGTTTCTCACTGTCTCTCTCTCATATAAATAAAATCTTTTTAAAAAATAAAGTAAATTTTAATTCAAGTGTAAATTAAATGTATGTGGAGTCTACATCAATTAAAGTATAAAAATAAAGATTTCCTTTAATTAAAAATAATAGCACGGGCCCTTGGGTGGATCAGTTAAGTGGCCGAACCCTGATTTCCACTCGGGTCATGGACTCCATCCCCGCACGAGCCTCTGCCCTGCCCCCGCTCATGTGCACACGCATTCTCTCTCAAACAACGCTCAAATAAATACACAAAAGCATAGTTATTTTCTGATGTATCTTTACCACAAATTAGCTTTAGGATGAGTTACATAGTTGAGAATGATGTTTCGTGAGGGGGATTTTAAAGGAAAGTTACTGTTTTTGAGAAAATGGTTCAAGCAATTTGGGGAGCCGGAGCACCCCATGCGCGGGCACCCCTGCCGGACCAGCGCCACCGACCTGGTCACGGGCCTCTGGTCACCCTCTCGCCACCATTCTTTGACTCCTCCTAGCTCCAGGAAGGGTCCCATTGGATTGAGAAATACAGAGCCCTGCTTACAAAAGGGAGAAAATAGATACTTCAAAAGATTATGGTTCTTCCTAGGTCCAGACCCAACTTTTTAATAGAGAGGGAGAGAAGCTAGGCTGCCTGGGCGGCTCAGTGGGTTAAGCCTCTGCCTTCGGCTCAGGTCACGATCTCAGGGTCCTGGGATGGAGCCTGGCATCGGGCTCTCTGCTCAGCAAGGAGCCTGCTTCCTCCTCTGCCCCTCTCCTGCTCATGCTCTCTCTCTCCCACTCTCGGTCCCTCAAAAGAGCATGAGTGGCAGGAGGGGCAGAGCCTTCAATGAAGAATGCAAGCCACTTCCCACTTCTACCAATTTAACTTCATTTCCTCAAGAACCCGGAGTAGGAATTCAGGCAGGAAGGTGAAAGCCACGCCCTTTTCCTAAAAGAGAAAGCAAAGATGCCTAAATTCATGTTCTGAATGGAGGAATGGTAACCTCGGGTGAGGATCCCATAGTTCCAAATCATTATATTCCTTTATGAATTCTTCGGGTCAGGGTCCAATCAGCCCCATTTCTCGTGAGACAAGTCTATGGCCATATCCCCGAATGTTACAAACCTCCAAAATGATACACACATTTTTATCCAAAAAAGACCCCCACATGCGGCTAGGAAGAGTAACGCCCGCTACACCCCAGGAAAGGAAGCATGTGTACAATGGAGCTGCTCTGGCGGAGACTGAGGCGGTGAGAACACTAGCAGGCAACAGCTTTGTGTTACATCACAGTCAGCATGAAAGACAGCTGCCAGCCTCTCACCTGGTGAAAGATTCACCCACACTTAAAATATACTTAAGTGAGGCATTTATTCAAGTACCAAACTGCATATAACCTAACCTAAATGCAAGCTCAGTCCTTAAAAGGAGGCAGATGATCCCAAGATAAGATACACCTTTAACTGGGACATTAAAAAATGGGCAAGATGTACATGGAGTAAAAACATCGTCTGGTTTATTCTGACAAATATGTGCTTACAAAAGTAATGTTCCCACTGTAAGTGGATCAAAAGAGGAAAACCACCTTGGCATTTTCCTGCAACATACCTTATGTACATTTACTTCAAGCTAAGACAGGTCTAGTTACATTCAAGGATAAACATGAGTGAGTATAACCTTAAATCTAAACTCTATCTCCAAGTTAAAGCCATGAAGATACGAAAAATGTTTCTGTGACCATGTACGTTTCTACCAAGGCACACGAGTCTTCACTGCTCATGTCGACACTGGGGTGTTTGCACTTTCAGAAGGATACATGCCATGGAAAAAAACTCTGCAAGTACCAGATTAATTAACTAAAAACCAAACATTTATTCATAGCTTTCTTTTCTGAGTTTGCTTTAAAACAAAAATACCCCCCCCCAAAAAAAAACCTCCCCAACTCCCTCCAGTAGGACTTCTCAGAACTCAAGATCTTGCCACACTCCCTATGATGGGTTTCTCCCCGGTATAATTCTGCAGTTCTGAAATAAAGCAGAAAGTCACCCTCTATTCAGTTCATTTATAGGGTTGCTTTTTCTCTTGAGAGTATTTTCAAACTTAATAAATATTGCATGGTACACAAAAACATTGCCAAATCACTGCATTTGCATGACTTTGCTTCATTATGAATTTTCTGATGTCCAGGAAAAAGGAAACAACTCTTGCCCACATGTTCTGTCCTATTTGGGCTGACAGATGCAGAGTTGGGGCCAATTTCTCAGTAAAAGCTTCCTCACATTTATTGGCCACGTGTCCTTCCCTGGTAGGAATTTACAAATGTCCAATGAGGGAATGGTACCAGGTAAGTCTTCTCAGTTCTGATTTCATCTTCTGATGTTACAAAAAGAACGTGCTCATGGCTTTCCAACACATCCCTGGGCTCCTATGTTCCAGGAAGTTGAATCAAGTATAACATTCAACATATTCACTTAAGGCTTCTTTCCAGGAATCCTCTGAAGTCAAAGTAAGGCATTAACTGTTTCCGTACATTGTTAGGTTTTCTCTGTAGTGTGAATCCCGTTGCGCTCAGTAAGGAACGAGTGATAACTGAACGAATTCTCAAACTCATAGGGGTTTTCTAGGCTGTGTGTTCTCTGATGTTTGGCCAGGTTTGAGCTCCAGCTGAAGGACTTATTGCATACCTTACATACATAGGGTTTCTCCCCAGTGTGAGTTATCTGATGCAGAATGAGGGAGAAGCTCCGACTGAAGGTTTTATCGCACTCAGTACATGCATACGGCTTTTCTCCAGTATGAATTTTCATATGTTGCATAAGGGATGCATGCCACGTGAAAACCTTACCACATTCGTCACACTCATAGAGCTTCTCTCCAGCGTGAATCCTCTGGTGTTTGATAAGGAACGAGTGGCAGCGGAAGGCTTTCCTACACTCATTACACTCATAGGGGGTTTTGGAGGTATGGGTGCTCTGATGCCGCGTAAGGTGTGAGGAACGGCGAAACGCCTTCCCACATTCAATGCATTCGTAAGGCTTCTCTCCCGTATGTGTGATCTGGTGGCGAATAAGTTCTGAGCCACTGCTAAAGGCTTTCCCACACTTCCTACAAATATACTGTTTCTTTCCTATATGAATTCTCTGATGTCGTGTGAGGTTTGAGGCACGGCTAAAGGCCTTTCCACATTCCGTACATTCGTAAGGTTTCTCCCCAGTATGGGTTCTCTGGTGTTCAATAAGGAATGAGAGGTAACTGAAT
This sequence comes from Mustela nivalis, assembly GCF_964662115.1. Classification (NCBI taxonomy): domain Eukaryota; kingdom Metazoa; phylum Chordata; class Mammalia; order Carnivora; family Mustelidae; genus Mustela; species Mustela nivalis. The sequence continues at coordinate 12,325 of NW_028134542.1, read as the reverse complement.
GTTTTGTTACAGTCCTTACACTCGTGGGGCTTCTTTCCAGTATGTATCATCTGATGTTTCACAAGGTTGGAGATCTGGCTAAAGGTTTTGCCACATTCTGAACATATGTACGGTTTCTCTCCAGTATGAGTCCTCTGGTGTAACACAAGGGAAAAGCGCCGACTGAAGGTTTTTCCACATTCATGACATCCATAGGGCCTCTCGCCGGTACTGACACTCATGCGCTGCGACAGTGCTCCTTGATGAGAGGCTGACACGCGCCGGATACACCCCTGATTTCCTTGCATCTGAGTGTCCTCACATTTCCAGCCTCCTTTAAAACTGGAACGTTCAGGGTCTTGGTTTAAGATTCTTTCCACTACCAAATACTGGGACGAGCCATCTTCATATATGACATTTGGAGAAAACTCTTTGATCTCACCCTTTGACTCTGAAAATAAAACAACAATTTTTTTTTCCATACTGAGTAAAGCCACTCCACTTTTTCAATGAGGGATTAAAACACACACACACCTCAACACTCTACGGCTTTCAAAGTTCTCATATAGACTGAAATCTGAGCAGTATGCCCGGAAATTCAGAAGACAACAGAAGAGAGACAAAACAGGACAGGGAACATCTGGGCGGCTCAGTCAGTGAAGCGTCTGCCTTCAGCTCAGGTCATGATCCCAGCCTCCTGGGATCGAGCCCCATGGCGGGCTCCCTGCTCAGTGGGGAGTCTGCCTCTCCCTCTGACCCCCACCCCCCAATTGTGCTTGCTGACTCTTGCTTGTCCTCTCTGACAAATAAATAAATAAAACATTACCCAAGTACTATCAGGAAGATAAGTACTTGGGAAGGATGTGTTTTCTTCTTTCTCAGCTCTTCTTAAAATTTATTTGAGGCAAAAAGGACTTGAAAGAGACAATTTCATAATGCGGCCAATAAACTACACATATTCCTCAGGTCCCATAAAGACATCAGACTGTTCACTTAATGCCTTTGGAACATCTGACAGTGACTTACTATAAATAATAAGTAAAAGGAAATGACTGTCTATGATCCTCACGCGTACTCTACTTTGCGAAGTGGTAACTGAAGCTCAACCTTGGTGTAACAGTGTCTTTCCATTAAATGCTTTTTTTTTTTTTAAGGTGTATATATTAGAAAGAGTGAGTCTACAAGCAGGAAGGGCAGAGGGAGAGGGAGAGACTCTGAAGCAAACTCACTGCTGAGTGTGGAGCCGGACGCAGGGCTTGATCTCATGATCCTGAGACCATGACTGAGCCAAAACCAAGAGTTGTACACTAACCCACTGAGCCACCCAGGTGCCCTATCAGATGTCTTTAACAGTCAAACATCGGCCCTGATCTTCTCCAGAGGAAAAAAATAGTACAACAAATATGAAAAATACTTTATTTATTTATTTATTTTTAAAGATTTTATTTATTTATTTGACAGAGAGGGATCACAAGTAGGCAGAGAGGCAGGCAGAGAGAGAGGAAGGGAAGCAGGCCCCCCACTGAGCAGAGGGCCCAACACAGGACTCGATCCCAGGACCCTGAGATCACAACCTGAGCCGAAGGCAGCGGCTTAACCACTGAGCCACCCAGGCGCCCGAAAAATATTTTAAAAATATATTCACTCATATCCTAATTCCTAGGAATTCGTGGAGGTAAAAGGCCATGATGTATGCAATTTATTGTCCGATCTTTCAGGGAAAAAAAATCATATACCAAATAATAAAATGAATGGGGCAAAACATTAGCAATAGGTGAATTTTTAAAAAAAAGATTTTATTTATTTGACAGACAGAGATCACAAGCAGGCAGAGAGGCAGGCAGAGAGAGAGAGGAGGAAGCAGGCTCCCTGCCGAGAAGAGAGCCCGATGTGGGCTCGATCCCAGGACTCTGGGGTCACGACCTGAGCCGAAGGCAGAGGCTTTAACCCACTGAGCCCCCCAGGTGCCCCGACCTATTTCTTTAATAGGTATCTGAACAAAGAACCAAGAACTATACCTCCATGGTAGATACATTAACATGAAAGATAAAGATGGGGAGGCAGTAAAACAATAATGAAGAAAATGGCTCAACAGAGGTAAATCTTAAATTATTTTCCTGACTCTTCTATAAACCAATTCCTTACCTACTGAACAAATCAGTAAGAGCCCTGGAGATATATACGAACGAGTTCTTTTCATAAGCAGAGAATATAAAGAGGGCACAGAAGAAAAAATTGGTATTAAAAAACAAGATAAGCTCATCTAGAAAGGTTTCACTGCAGAAATTAGTTGGGAACAGAAATACAGCAAGATAGGGGCACCTGGGTGGGTTAACTGCAGAGATTTCATATACTACCAACCATACGGTTTCACAGACCAATCCGAGTAAAAAGCACAACCAAGAAAACCAGGTTCCAAATACGAATAGAACGCTAATTATATATTTCTCATCCCACTTCGTTGCCTCAAAGTCACCCCCCCCCATCACGTACATGCCCGTACTCTCTTTGGTAAAGGTCAAATGGATCTGATATAGCTTAGTTTTTATACTGATTAAAAGCCTAGAGGAATACAAGGATTCTTTTTTTTTTTTAAGATTTAATTTATTTATTTGACAGAGAGAGACACAGCGAGAGACGGAACACAGGTGGCGGGAGTGGGGGAGGGGGAAGCAGGCTCCCCGCTGAGCAGGAGCCCGATGTGGGGTGCACACCAGCACATGGGATCATGACCTGAGCTGAAGGCAGACGATTAAAAACGAACCCACCTAGGCACCCCCTTTATTTTTAATGGTTTATTTGTTTTAGAGAGGGTGTGAGCGAGTGGAGGGAGGGCGGAGCAAATCTCAAGCAGACTCCACACCCAGCACAGAGCCTGACGCAGGGCTCAATCTCATGACCCTGATATCACAACCTGAGCCAAAACCAAGAGTCACACACTTAACCAACTGAGCTACCGAGGCGCCCACAAGGATCCGGCCTTAATGTAAGGAAGGGTTCCTGTGAGAAACCCGCAGCTAACATACTCAAAGCAAAACTCAGATGCACTCACTTTCTTCTTATGGAAAAGAAAATTCTCTACCACCAATGTTACTTAAGACCATTGAGATAGCACTTGATGTAGTATAGAGAGAAAAACCCCACCAACCTAGAATTGTTTACCCTGAAAAACTATACTTCGAGGTGAAGAAGAAATAAAGATATTCTAAGACAAAAACTAAGGCATCGTGTTACTGATGAGAGAGCAGGAGGCTGGCTGAGGACAAAATAAAAGCTGGCGCCTCGCACCCCCTCTTCACCTGCTCCCCTCCATATGTGTAGCATTCCTCAGGCACCCCTGATCGCCACAAAACGATAAATAGTTAACTTGCAGGGATCGCAATCCTGCAGGACAGGAATCTCCCTTGCTCTACAGATGTCCTAGAGACCTAAACAGGAAGGTTACCTTATCAATAGCACAAATTTCCAGAGGCAAATAACTCTTGGTTCCTGAAGCCCTAATGTCCCCCTCCCACCATAAACTGGAGGAGACTGAAGTAGAAAGGAATGTAAATGATAGCCAGATCATAATGCCCCACCAAGAATCCCCCATTATCTTGATGTTAGTGCCTGACCTAAAGACAACATTGATCAAGCCATAAGGGCAAAGACTCCCCCCGGCACCTTGTAGGCCCTCCCTAGCATGTGAGAACTCTGTCAAAATATCCCATTCCTTCACCACCTTCCCCCAACCGTGGGGTATATAACATGCCCACCTTCACAACCGGGGGCGGCCGCATCTCTGCCTGCCCATGGGCCCTATCCCCGTGCTCTAATAAATCACCTTTTGCACCAACGACGTCTCAAGAATTCTTTCTTTAGTCGTCGGCTCCGAACCTCCTCACCCCACCGAACCTGACTTAGGTTCTGGGACTTCATCATTTTTGGCGAGCCAGCCAGGAGATTCATGAGTCTTTACATTCGGACTCTGAGCTTCGGTACAAATTGGTGAGTACTTTCTCTCTTTTCCTTTACGCTCATTCCAGGGCTTTTCAAGGAGTATGGTCTTACTGGAACACTTGCATGTCAGTTGCTCAGGCTGTAATCCTCTAGCCCGTGGCTACTCCACGGGGAGGAGAGCGTCTGCCTTTTGGCTGTAAGCTAGTACCCTGGCCGGAATGGCAAGAAGACCCAGAAACTTGATACCCTCTCTTTATTCCTATTCTTATAGAAAGTTGTCTCTCTTGGGCACGGGACAGCCACCTAAGTCACCAGGACGGCTGCCAATCTTAAGACTCCCGTGTGAGGTTTCCTCCTGATTGATCTAATGTGATCCCCTCCACATCCCTGGTCTAGCCACGTCTGGCCGCGGGACCTCCACTGGGAGCCGGCCGAAACCAGTACCCGATTGAATTAAAACACAACCGGGGACCATTTCCTAGGGAAGTTGGCTGTAAGGACCACATGTGTTGGAATGTCGCATAGACCATGATGGATTTCAGTCTTTACTGTTTCTCGTCAGTGTCTTCTGCAAACCACCTAAAGCTATGAAATTGAGTAATTTCCCCCTTGCCAAAACTTCTCTAGCATTTTTGTGGGTTAGAAATGGCAGGACAGCACAACCTTTTGAGTGTAGGATGGCATAGTTCCCTTGTCCATTCACCAGGCACCCATCTGTACCCTAGGATGCAATGGGGAAGTAGAGGGACGCCGGCACCCCTTCCAGGGCCTTTTGGCAGAAATGCCTTCCTTGGGAGGCATGAAGGTGATCAATAGTGTATCTTGAGGGATGCCTCTGGTCGCTCTTGACACCTGAAACCTCTGACATACCCTGAGTGGGACGCCACACAGGAGTTGGGGGAATTTATGGTAATGGACCTTCTTTACTTTCTAGGAACATGGGATCCTCCTCTTCTGTACCCAAGGACTCTCCCTTGGGATGCCTCTTAACCCACTGGAATCAATTCAAACTGCAAGTTTTAAGGAAGGAGAAGATGATCTTCTTCTGTAATACTGAATGGCCTCAGTACTCCTTAGGATTCGGAGAAAAGTGGCCCATAAATGGGACTCTAAATTATAGGTCAATCTATCAGTTAGACCTCTTCTGCAGGGAAAAGGGCAAATGGACTGAAATTCCATACGTCCAAGCCTTTATGGCCCTGAATCAGGACCCAAACTTACGGGCCTCTTGCAGAATGTGTCTAACCCTAGGCCAGGTTAGCGGCCCTCTTCCCCCCCCAGGATATATTGGATGATGACTGTCTAAACAGGCCGATTCCTCTCAACAAGCCCGGGATGTTGAAGGAACTGCCAGACAGTCCCAAAGAGGAGAACACTGACTCTGATGCTACCCCTCCTCCTTATAAACCCCAAGAACCCACTGCCCCTAGTCCCGCTGGACATACTAGGAGCGGGATCCCCTATGTACCAGGAGCTCCATCTAAATATGGGATGCATCCTCTTAGGGAAGTTGCCAATGGAGAAGCAGGCACAATTAGAGTACATGTCCCATTCTCCATGACAGATCTGGCTCAGATTAAACAACGTCTAGGACGGTATTCAGAAAACCCCTCTCAATTCATTGATGATTTTCAGGAAGTATCTATTATGTTCGATTTGACCTGGAAGGATATATATATCATGTTAACTCACTGTTGCACCCCTGAGGAAAGAGACGAATCTGGGAGGGAGCACAGGAGTTCGCTGATGAACTAGCAGCACGAGACAGGAACCATTACCCAGTAGGGGGCACTGCCGTCCCTAATACTGAGCCGCATTGGAACTATCAGGAGGATAGTTCAGGGAGAGAGAAACGGGACCATATGATTACTTGTTTGATAGAAGGAATGAAAAAGGGATTTTCTAAACCTGTGAACTTTGACAAGCTCCTGGAAGTTACACAGGGAACTGAAGAAAATCCAGCCCTATTTCAGGGGCGACTGGTGGAGGCCATCCATAAATACACAAATCTGGATCCAGCCTCACCTGAGGGAATAACCATACTGAACATGCATTTTATAAGTCAATCGGCACCTGACATCCGCCGAAAATTAACTAAGATGGCTCTAGGTCCTCAGACTCCCACCCAGCGCCTATTAGAGGTAGCGACTGAGGTCTTTAACAATAGAGATGTGGCCTCGAGGCAAGAAAAGGACCGGAGGACTAAACTGCAGGGTAAGATACAGGCTCAAGTAATGGCTGCCGCTATTGCGGATTCCCCAAGCGCCAGACTAACCAGGGGCCAAAGAAGGGGCCGGCAGCAGGAAAGGAACCAGGTAAGTCCCCATGCTATACGTGTGGCCAGGTCGGACACTGGAGCAGAAAGTGCCCGAACAAGAACTCTCCACCAGGGCCATGTCCTGTCTGTAACGAAACAGGACATTGGAAGAGAGACTGCCCTCGTCTCCAGAGAGAGAAGGGCCAGGAACTCACTTCCCCGCCCGAGAGTCGGCGCCGGAGGAGGAACTGGCATGACGGGCCCTGAGGCTGGTCCGGCTCCCTTTGTCATCAAGATGACTGAGCCCCGGGTTACCCTGGATGTGGGAGGTAAGTTTATCAATTTTCTTATTGATACTGGAGCCACTTACTCTGTCCTTATTCAGCACTCCGGCCCTACTTGTCCTTCTAGCCTTAAAATTGTTGGCATAGAGGGAGAAACTAAAACATGCCATCAGACAATGCCTTTAACCTGTAAATATAGGAGTCAAGTGGTAACTCATGTTTTTCTGGTCCTTCCGTCTTGTCCCACCCCGTTACTTGGACGAGACTTAATGTATAAACTGGGTAGCCGATTTGCTCTTACCATAGAGGGGGATGGCTTGTTCTCTTTAACGTCTGGAGAGCTTGATCCATACCCTACCATCCCTTCCAATGTCTGGAAGGAAGTAAACCCACAGGTCTGGGATTGTGATGTCCCAGGACGGGCTCTTACAGCCCAACCCGTCGATGTGATCTTAAAGGACCCAGCCAATATACCTCATAAGAAACAGTATCCTCTAAAGCCTGAGGCCAAAGCTGGGTTACAACCGCTTATTGACAAGTTTTTAAAACATGGTATACTAAAGCCTTGCCAATCTCCTTATAATACCCCAATTTTACCAGTAAAAAAGTCAAATGGAGAGTATCGGATGGTACAAGATTTAAGAGCCATAAATGAGGCAATAATGCCTATTCATCCTATAGTGCCAAACCCGTATACTATTCTCACCCATGTCCCCGGTGACGCCAACTGGTTTACTGTACTTGATTTGAAAGATGCCTTTTTCTGCATCCCATTAAGTGAGGAAGTACAGCCGCTATTTGCTTTTGAGTGGACTTCACCCTCAAGCTCACAGGCTGCTCAGTTAACCTGGACAGTCTTACCACAAGGATTTAAGAACAGTCCTCATCTATTTGGAGCTGTACTTAGCAAAGATCTCCGTGATGTGTCCTTATCTAAGGGTACGATAATTCAATATGTAGATGACATTCTAATCTGTAGTCCTACAAAAAAGGCATCTGATGAAAATTCTATAACTTTACTTAACTTTTTGGCAGATAGAGGGTATTGTGTATCCCCTAAAAAGGCACAAATTTCTCAACAAAAGGTATACTATTTGGGGTATGAACTAATGCCTGGTCACTGTGTTCTATCTAGTGACAGAAAAAGGGCCATACTAGATCTCGAGCCTCCAACTACGAAAAAACAACTTCGTACCTTTCTAGGAATGGCGGGTTTTTGCCGCCTGTGAATTCCTGGGTTTGGACTTTTGGTCAAACCATTATATGACTCAATTAAAGGCCCCGATGAGGAACCTTTGCTATGGACTAAAGCTCAGCAGACAGCCTTTCAAACATTAAAAACTAAACTTCTGTCAGCTCCAGCTCTGGCCCTACTGAATTTAGAGAAACTTTTTACTTTATATGTGGCGGAGAAGCAAGGCCAAGCCTTGGGAGTTCTCACCCAGAAACTGGGGAATGAAACGAGGCTGGTGGGCTACTTCTCAAAGTCACTTGACCATGTGGCCCAAGGGTGGCCAGCCTGTCTTCGAGCAGTGGCTGCCATGGCCCTCTTAGTAGAAGAAGCCTCAAAGCTTACGATGGGTCAGTCCCTGACAGTGATGACTCCACATCAGGTCCAGAGTGTCTTAGAAACCAAGGGTCACCAATGGATGACAGGAGGCCACCTTACTAAATACCAGGCTATGCTCTTAGATACGCCTGAAGTAATACTTAAAACCTGTCAAACTTTAAACCCAGCGTCTCTGATGCCTGTACCTGACCATCCTGGTTCCGTAGAACATAACTGCTCAGAGATTGTTGACCTTGTCTATTCAAGCAGGCTGGATTTAAAGGACTCCCCTATTGAAAATGTGGATGATAACTGGTTTACTGATGGCAGCAGCTCTTCCTGCCCACGGGTCCTGTCCCCGTGCTTTAATAAACCACCATTTTGCACCAACGACGTCTTAAGAATTCTTTCTTTAGTCATCGGCTCTGAACCTCCTCACCCCACCGAACCTGACTTAGGTTCTGGGACTTCATCATTTTTGGCGAGCCATCCAGGACCACTATACTTCTTTCTCTATAGAGCAAAAATGTTGAGGTTATTGATCTTGCTTATTCTATATGGCCAGATTTAAGATGCCCCTGTTAAAAATACGAATGACAGTTGATTTTCTGATGACAGTAGTTTTCATAGAAAAAATAAGAAAAGCTAGGTGTGCCATAGTGCTCACTAGCACTTTGCAATTGCCAAAGCCTAAGAATAAACATTAACACTGACTCCAAATACGCTTTCTTGGTACTACATGCCCATGGAGCTATTTGGAAGGAAAGGAGATTGGTATCAAGCCATAACTCCCCAATCAAATATGGGCCTAAGTTATGAAACCCTCCTTATCGCTATACTGAAGATGGCATATATCAGATCCGGGATACATATTTGTGGTTCACACCCACGATTGGACAGCTCAGTTAAAAGGCAGTTTTATGCTGGGAACAAAAGAAATCATACATATGATACTTGGGCAAATAACACATGACATCGAGGATAGCTATGATTAGAAATGTGTTCCCAAATATTAGTACTCCAGACTACTGACTGGTTTGCTACTGACTGGGCAAGGCGACCTGGCATTAGATGGCCAGCTCCAAACGGAACCCACCGGATATGTGGAACCAACCTGTGGCCCTGGCTTCCTCCAGGGTGGATAGGTCACTGTACTTTAGGATTTGCCTGGATTCATGGGCGCATTACTAAAACCATTACAACTCCAGCTAATCTCCCCAACTTGAAACAAAGATGGACACGATCTGTTTTTAAATGGTATGATCACTTAGCATCCATTTTTGTTCCATCTGCAGGACTAAAGGATGTCATGTGGCATGTAGAAGCCCTTAATAAATATACTACAAAGGCACTTAGTGATTCACTAAATAGCATCTCCCTACTTAATACTGAAGTCTCACAAATACGCAAGGCAGTCCTACAAAATAGGATGGCCTTAGATGTCCTGACAGCAGCCCAGGGTGACACATGTGCAATTATCAAGACAGAATGTTGTGTGTACATCCCAGACTATCACAAAAATGTCACAGGAATAATAAAGGATATGAATGCCCAGATTAAGGCTCTACAAGATCCTTCTTTATCGCTTAGTGATTGGTTAAGTTCCTGGTTTGGAGGAGGGCTATGGCCAAGTCTCCTTTTCGGGCTTCTCACTCTTATCGCCTTATTAACCTTAACATGTTGCTTTGTTCGATGTTTCTCTACTTGGTGCCGAGACTCCATTGCTACAATGACTTCACCACGACAGACGATCCTTGTCGCACGCGAGGACGCCTCTTCACTGTCAGCGCTGGATTCAGCTGCCTCCACCTTTTGTAACTCCCTTATACGTTCCTACCCTGACCAATATTGACCCGAGTAGGTAGGGACAGCTCTACGCCCCTATTCAGCACGAAGAAGTTACAGAAGATGAGACCTTCCACCTTCAACCACCTTAAAGATTTAAGGGTCAAGATTGTTCAGGGGGGAATGAGGAGGGAGCAGGAGGCTGGCTGAGGACAAAGCAAAAGCTGGCGCCTCACACCCCCTCTTCACCTGCTCCCCTCCATATGTGTAGCATTCCTCAGGCACCCCTGATCGCCACAAAACGATAAATAGTTAACTTGCAGGGATCGCAATCCTGCAGGACAGGAATCTCCCTTGCTCTACAGATGTCCTAGAGACCTAAACAGGAAGGTTACCTTATCAATAGCACAAATTTCCAGAGGCAAATAACTCTTGGTTCCTGAAGCCCTAATGTCCCCCTCCCACCATAAACTGGAGGAGACTGGGGTAGAAGGGAATGTAAATGATAGCCGGATCATAATGCCCCACCAAGAATCCCCCATTATCTTGATGTTAGTGCCTGACCTAAAGACAACATTGATCAAGCCATAAGGGCAAAGACTCCCCCCGGCACCTTGTAGGCCCTCCCTAGCATGTGAGAACTCTGTTGAAATCTCCCATTCCTTCACCACCTCCCCCCAACCGTGGGGTATATAACATGCCCACCTTCACAACCGGGGGCGGCCGCATCTCTGCCTGCCCATGGGCCCTATCCCCGTGCTCTAATAAATCACCTTTTGCACCAACAATGTCTCAAGAATTCTTTCTTTAGTCGTCAGCTCTGAACCTCCTCACCCCACCGAACCTGACTTAGGTTCTGGGACTTCATCATTACCAGTAGATATGGCTTGCAAATCCACTCATGAAGAAATTCAACAAACTAGGAACAGCATGGAATTTCCTCAAGTTGCAAAGAACATCAAAAACCGTATAGCTAACACCCTATTAATGGTGAGAAATTTGAAGCTTTCCTGCTAAAACCAAGAACACTGCAAGGAGGGTCCTTCACAGCACTGTTTTTTTTTTTTTTAAAGACCTATTTATTTCAGTGAGAGAAAGGAAGTGCGGGGGGAAGGGAGAGGGAGAGAAACCCCAGCGGACTCCCACACTGAGTGCAGAGCCTGATATACAGCTCAATCTCACAACCCTGAGGTCAGATTTAAGCTGAAACCAAGAGGGAGATGCTTAACCAACTGCGGCACCCAGGTGCAGCTCAGCACTACTTTTCAATGCTATAACGGTTCTTAGCGAATGCAACAAGACAAGAAAAGTAAGTAAAAGGTATACAGATTGGCAGAGAAGAAATAAAACTTTTTTTTGGTAGATGACACTATTATCTATGCAAAGAATCTGAAAAATGTTACTAAAAAAGTGGAGTAAGTAATTATAACAAATTGCAGGATGTAAAGTTAATGTATAAAAGTCAGTCCTTTGGGGCCCCGGGGTGGCTCAGTGGGTTGGAGCCTCTCCTTCGGCTCGGGTCATGATCCCAGAGGCCTGGGATCAAGCCCCAAATCGGGCTCTCTGCTCAGCAGGGGAGCCTGCTTCCTCCTCTCTCTCCCTGCCTCCCTGCCTACTTGTGATCTCTCTCTGTCGAATGAAGAAATAAATAAGATCTTTAAAAAAAAAAAAAAAGAAGAAGAAGCAAAAGACCTACAATACCTAATGGGATACCAAAGGAAAAGAACAAAGCCATAAACCTGGCACTACCTGACTTCAAGACTTCCTGTAAACGGACAGTAATGAAGATGGTGCGGTACCAGTGAAAGATGAGACGATCAGATCAATAGAGCAGAACAGAGAGCTCAGGAATGGAGCTGCCTAATTACACTCAACTGATCTCTCACAAGGCGACAAAGAAAACACTAAGGAGCAAAGACGGCTTCTCAACAAACGCTCCTAGAACAACTATGTACCCACATGCAAAAATGAATTTAGATACAGACCTTACACTCTTGACTAAAATTAACTTAAAATGGATCATAGACCTAAGCCTAAAACACAAAAATATAAAACTCCTAGAAGATAACATAGGGGGAACCTAGATGACCTTAGGTATGACAATGACTTTTTAGATACAGCAACCAGAGTCATGATCCAGGAAAACAATTGACAAACTGGGCATCATTAAAATAAAAAAGCTCTGCTCTGCAAAAGCCAACATCAAGAGAATGAGAAGACAGGTCACAAACGGAGAAAATATGTGCAAAAGACATATCTAATAAGACAGTATCCAGGGCACCTGGGTGGCTCAGTAGGTTAAGCCTCTGCCTTCGGCTCAGGTCATGATCTCAGGGTCCTGGGATCAAGTCCCATATCAGGCTCCCTACTCCACAGGGAGCCTGCTTCCTCCCCTCTCTCTGCCTGCCTCTCTGCCTACTTGTGATCTCTCTCTGTCAAATAAATAAATAAAATCTTTAAAAAAAAAAAAAGGGGGGCAAAAGACCTGAACAGCAACATGACCAAGGAATATATATAGATGGCAAGAATATG
>NW_028134543.1:0-77503 GCF_964662115.1 Mustela nivalis | reverse complement strand
GCTTCTCTGGAGGACCCTCTGCTCACAGGTAAAGAGACACCTCAACGCGCCCTCACCTGAAGCAGAAAACGCAGGACAGGAGTGGGGGGGGGTGGAGTGGTCCGGGCCCAGGCTCCCGCCAACCCCAGGGCACCAGGACCACCCCGGACACCGCGCCACACCCCCTGCGCAGGGAGTCCGGGAGGACAGCGCCACAGGAGGTACTCCCCCCCCCAGCGGGCAGGCTAGCCCACATAGCTCAGCACCCCCATGCGCCTGTCAGAGCCTCCTGCCATTCCCAGGGCACCCAGAACCCAGAGAGTGAGGCCTTGGGTGCTTTCTAGTGACAGATTCAAGGCAATTCTTCGACTTTGGAACTTCAGAGTTAACATAGTTTTCATTTGTGATTATTATTTTTGTGTGGACCATAGCTTTTCTTTTGACCTATGGTTGTTTTCACTCCAGGTTCTGAAGAAGCCCCTAAATCCTAACCCTGTTGAGGACTCCGAAAGCTCTCAGAGCAGCAGTGCTGGTGGACAGTGTGGACACATGGTTTGGTTTCTCCTCTGGCCTGCTTCTGTGGCAGCCCCGCTCTGTCCTCCTCAGACTTCAGAGCAATATCTGAACAAGTGGAGAAGCGACCAGGGGGTCAGGAAGGTGGCCACCGAAGAGTGACTTCTCTGGAGGGTGGCTGAGCTAGCAAGTGAGCATGTTAGTCCAGCTCTGCCTGCATTCAGTATGGAGCTGAACAGGGGCCAGGGAAGGGGAGGAGGAGTAGAGAGCAGGGACTAAGGGACCAAAGAGGAGATTCAGATGAAGGGAAGTAATGGGGAGGAAAGAGAAGAAACTCTAGAAGACAGGCATGTAGAAAGGAAAAGGGATGAAGTGGGCATTGGGAAAGGGCACCACCAGGGAAGGAGAGAGGGGAAGGAAAGAGGGAGGAAAGAGGAAAGGGGAAAGGGAGAAGGGAGGAGTCAGCATGCCAGGGCTCCCCCTGCATCTGAAGAAGAGGTGGCTGGTCCAGCTTGTCAAACAGGGTGCTCACTCTTTGGCCCTAGTTTCTGCTCCCAGTGCTACTGGGCTTTTCAAGGAAGGCAGGCTGTCCCTTGGGACCTACTGGAGCCCACTGGAGCCCACAGGAGGCTGGGAGAAATAAGATAACACCGGGTCCTGTCCTGAGCTGCTCCCAGCCACCAGCCTCACCACATGGTGCAAGAGGGACCCCAGAACAAAGGAAGGATACAGGCCAGCATGTCTGCTGGTGGCCCTGGGCACTGAGCTCATCGCAGTGAAACACACCGCCTCCTCAAACCACGCTTTCAAAGCCTCCTTCTTCGTTTCTGGTTTTCATGTCTGTAGGAACATGAGCCAGATCTAACTCATCTCCGACAGACAATTCTGACTCACCCCGTGTCAGATTTTTATGAGTGGCTGTAATACAGTAAGATAGCAATGCTCCAACAAACGGACTGTTTCCTCCCACTTGACCTCAACAGTCTTATACATTTTCTTAGCGAAAATATCTTGTCTCCTTCCATTAAGCTCATAACGTGGTCTAATAGTATACACGCGCCTTCGTTAGATGCGAAGCGATACAGAGGTCCTTTTTTTTTTTTTAATTTTACAAGGTAAAGTCAGTGAACACATCCAACTTGACGAATACGTCTCTAAAATGTCAATCCAGGCAAAGCTTTTTCTGCCTACAGTTTGGAGCCTACGTGGTGACATTTTTAAAATGCTTTCAGTCCCTCAGTGAGGCTCTTAGACGCTAGCCAGGGCTTACTACGTGCCAGGCACTGTGTCAGGTGTTGGAGCTAAAGGAAAGGAGAGCTTGGAGGCTGGCTGGGGAGGGACATCCATGACACAACCACAGCTAGAAACGGAGGCCAGTGCTAGAAAAGAGAGAGCAGGCTGCATGGAGAGTGTGTACCATGGGGCTTGTGAGCTCACGAATAAGTGGGAGTAACTGGAGTGGGGAGATGGGGGAGAGAGAGGGTCTATCCATCAATGGGAATCACCTGTGCTTGGAGGCAGGTGCCATGAGAGGTCTCCACAGGAAGAAGGAGGCAGTGTGTTTGAAGGGCAGAGAGATGGGGCAGAACAGGCATCAGTCAGTTGGAGGGGTATGAAGAGACTGATGGGAGGATTATGGGGGCCTTTGGAGGACTGAGAATTTGTTAGAAGATCAGTGCAGATTTCTATGGAGACAAATGCCAGGAACTGATAGGTCTTTGAAAGGTCAATCTGGCTGCCTTTTGACAAAGGGTTTGGTAAAAGGCACTTGCAGGTGTGAACACACCAGGTGGGAGGTGAGTGCAGGAAATCAGGTGAGGGAGCATGGGAACTTGGTCCGGGGGTATATAAGGGAGAATAGCCTTTAAGGAGTTCCACAAATTGGCACCAGCTGTGGCTTCATTACAGAGCTGGAAGGGGGAGGTGGGTGTGTCCTGGAGGTTACAGAAATTACATGAGAAAGGGAAGTCTTTTTAGATCTCTTTTTCAACTAGAGGAACTCTCACCTTATTGATAGAATTCCAGAGTGGGAACCAATGATATGAGGACATCTTTGAAAAGTCTGAATATGTTCTTCGACATCTTTGCAAGTGACGAGGAGACCTTGACCTTAGGAGGCCTTGGCCCTCTTTGTAGCCAAAAAGATTTCACCTACAGATTTGGGTTCTCCCTTTTAAAGTCAAGGAGTCAGTCCTTCCAAAGGACACCTCCTATCATTTTACCCTCTCATCATACCTCACGTGCTGGCATCTCCAAGACCCTCTGTTCCAGGTTGAGAGTATCCACTTTGGCCGGGCTGGTCTTGCCAAGAACACCACCACAGGAAATCTAGAGCCTGTAGTGCTATTAATAACATCATCTAAGACTGTGTTTGCTGCCCTCATGGCTTCTTCCCACCATGACTCACTGAAGCTTTTAACACATTGTATCCATTAAGCTATAGTTCCCAAAGCTCATCTTCTCTAGTGCCATTAATTTTTAGGGGACCAGGCAAACCTTAAACTTGTCCCCCCTAATTGGATCCCTGTTCCCCCACAATCTATTTGAAAGCCTTTCACCATGATTCTTGAATGAGATCTGAGACCACTGCTGGTACCTAACACTTCTTGGCACCTTGTCTGCTAGGTTCTTGGAAGAGGAGATGGCTATGGAGGTGAGTGGGGATGGGAGTGGGAGGATTTCTCCCTTCACTTCGCTTTTTGTGTTTTCAAATAATGGGTTTTGAGGGGGCGGGAAAGTTTAACCAGACCATTTATTTTCCATCTCCCATCGATAAAATGTTTACCACTCCCCACTGGAAGAATTTAGATCTTTCCTTTGAATCTCCAGGAAAATCTCCCAAACCTAGACCACCACCATGTGGATTCAGCCATCTTCTGATTCACCTCCAGATTGTCTCCTCCTAATTGCTCAAGCCACAGATTAAGGGCGAAATGTTCAATGCCCAAGCAATTAAGTGGGGAACACGTTTATCTAAGCAATTGCATGCAGCTCTCTATCTGCATACAGGGGGTCTCTCCCAAGCCTTTCCAACCTCAGCAAAAGAAGACAAAGCTGCAGCAGTCTGGGGTATATATCATTCATTCATTCCTGTGTTCAACACTCATGGCGGATCCCCACCAAGACAGTGGGAGAGCAAGGACTGGAGAAATCCTGGAAGCTGAAGTCTGAGGAGGATTTCAAATTCAAGTCAGAGATGAAAGAAACATCTGGACTTGGTCCTCAGGTACATGCAGTATTCTGAACTGAAGCTAGAACCAGAGCCCATTCTAATGAAAGGGCTCTACAGGTGGGCTCTCACAGGTGGGCTCCAACTCAGTTTCGTGTATATTCATTCATGAAATAGCTCTTTGGGTCAACATGCAGAAGAAAACCATTTCAGAAAACTGACAATGAGGAGAAGAAAGGGAAACCAGAAGGCTTGTGAATGGGGAGAGAGGAGGAGCCAGGGCAGAAAGCCAAGAATCCCTCCCTGCCCTCCTTGCTGCCAGGGAGGTCTGAGGGACTAGTTTCCACCTGGGATCCCAAGTCCAGAACAAAAGCAGCGGGGCCACGGCGGGGGAGGGAAGGGGGTCCTCAGCACGGGCGCATGGGGCTGCGGAAAGATGGGGGCTAGCGTGCCTGCTGGCGGGGGGCACCTCGCAAGGCGCTGTCCCCAGCCCGACCCCATGAGGACCCGGGTTTGGCGCAGCGTCCGGGGTGGTCCCGGTGCCCTGGGGTTCGCGGGAGGCTGGGCCTCCACAACCCCCCTCTCCGCCCCCAGGTCGGGTCCGCGCTTTCTGCTCCAGGTGAGGGCGCGGCGCGGTGTCACTTTACCCCTGTGCAGAGGGTGGTCCGGAGAAGCCTTGGGGCGGGGAGGGGCAGCAGGAGCGGGACAGCGGAGCCTCACACGGGAGCGTATGGGCGGCGAGTCCGGTGGGTTCTGCAGTCCCGACTGGTCCGCAGCACAGCACCGAGGCGCTGCCCGCCCCTCCTCCGCCAGCCCCTCCACCTCCTCCCAGACTCTCAGCCATATCCTCTGTGAGCTCACTTCCAGCTTAGGCAATTAGCAAAGCGCCTTCTCCCTGCTGCTCTCGACCCGCCCCCGCCCTCCTCCCTGCTGAGTCCTCCGGGAGCTCACTTTTCGCTTTGGCAATTAGCAAAGCCCCTTCTCTGCCCCGCCCCCGCCCACTCCCTCCTGAGGCCCCGCCCTGGCTGGGGCCCGGGGGAAGCCCGGGGGCTGTAAGCTTTGCCAGCGCTGGCGCTGGGCAGCCTCCTAGCCTGGCTCCTTGAGCGGGTGTCCACCCGCGGCCTGGCTGCAAAAAGATCATCAGTCCTGTTAACCCTGGCTGCACTCTCCCGTCAGTTTGCTGGCTTCCTGATTGAGCCCAAAACCAGGAACCATCTTCCCCAGCACAGGCCTGGGCTGAGATGCCTGCCCAGGATATGTTTGAGCAGTCTACTCATCTCCAGGCAGGGATGGCACTTCCACATGGATGTTTGGGGTTTTTTATTGTTTTTTGGTCATTGGTTATTATTACATGACCTCCAGGGTAGGTGCTCCACAAAGGTAGTGAAAACAGGATGCATGATATACCCCTCACCTCCCATGCTGTCTTTCTCTTAAATAATAAGCACTGCTGAACTATCTTAGATTCTGTACCTTCTCTCCAGCCATGAACCTATCACTGTCTTTAACTCTTGAAAACTTCATTAGACAAATTAATGTGGTGAAGGAAGCAATATGAGAAAGCCTATTAATCTGATGAGCATGGAACTGAACAAACCCTATAGATACTTTCCCTTTGATTTCTAGCCTATCAATACCTACAGTGAGTCACATACACTCAAGATTATTGTTTTTATTGTATACTTCATATATTCATTGATTTTGGACTCGTTATCATTTTGTTGAAGTGTTAAACTATGGTAATAAACAAACTTTTAATTAACTTTTCCTCCTATGATACAAATATAACTTGCACTTGAGCTTTAGCTAATTTTATGTTCTAAAATTGCCAAAACAACATGATCAAGGTTTCTAGATTATTTACTGTATTTTCTACTATGTAATATTGTTCTATCTCTTCTGTATAAAGAAAATGAATGCTTGGGGCTCTTGGGTGGCTCAGTGTGTTAAAGCCTCTGCCTTCTGCTCAGGTCATGATCCCAGAGTCCTGGGATAGAGCCCCACATCAGGCTCTCTGCTCAGCAGGGACCCTGCTTCCCTTCCTTTCTCTCTGCCTGCCTCTCTGTCTACTTGTGATCTCTGTCTGTCAAATAAATAAATAAAATCTTTAAAAAAAGAAAATGAATGCTTGATAACTAAATGAATGCTTTACTGAACAAATTAAATATGGCAATAGCATTTTATTTTATCATGCTTCACATATTAAACAATAATATTATATCACTAGTCTCCAAATAATCTACTCGCATAGTCATTTGGAAGCTTTTAGCAAAAGAATTCTTCCTCCTGATTGTAGTATAAAAGCCACAGAAATATACAGAAGACTCCTAGGATAGAAAGTTAAATCCAGTTATCCGTGATGCCTTGAGTAGGACCTGACCTATGTATGTCCTGGGATGCACTAGTAACTGTTACATGTGATAGGATTATATTTAATATATACAGTTTCATTTACTTCACAAAGGACATATAAATTTGAGAATAAAATATTTGATGAATCTATAAAGTCTATATCTATTTGTAACTAATGTGGTAGAATTAAGATGTTAATTTGAAAAAAAAATCATTGAACACATACACATATTCAATTGTTTTTATATATATAAACAGCATTATTTATTTATGTAAATAAATGCATTGTCTGTAAAATCCATTTACTTATCAATCATAAGGGTAATTTTAAGTACTAAGAATAAGAAATATGTGAAAAGATAAGTGTTCAAGAGTGCAGTTTGTGGTAATTAATACAATATGATAGGCTCATGAAAAAGATATATTACTTGAACTTAAAAGCTTCTATAATTAAGCGATGACCACTTGAAATTTGTAATTAGTCTTGCTGCAGTTTTTCCTTGCACTAATTGCCCTTCCCCAGAAGTTCATTAAGAATTTCTGTGAATGTCCTTATGTTTAATCTCATTCAGAGATTCCACTGCTGCTCACAAAACAAAGCCAAAAAGAGAGGTAACTCTATGTGGCACTCCATCCACAAGCAATACATTCATAAATAATAAAAAGCTCTCTACTTCATTTGTTACCCATTCAGCTGATAATTTAAATGAGTAACTGAGGCCATTTTATCAGCACTTTTAATAGAATGCGACTCAGAAACTTCACAGTGTTATTTAAGAAGAAATGCTCACGTGTTAAGGTTTTTATTTTTTTAAATCAACAAAATAATTTTCAAATATTAAAAGCAAATGTCTCCTTTTCCTCCAAGTTTCCTTGCTATGTCAAAGTTACAAATAAATACATTAAAATCGTATTTTGAGTAGTAGATAAAAACAAAAGTTTTGAAACTGTGGGTTGAGTGTCTGGGTTAACTTGTATAAATATCTGAAATCAATGTATTTAGACTTTATTAGATTTTTTTTTAGACTATTTAAAAATACATGCTGAGATAATGACAACATTATTTTATTCATTTTAATAAATAAATTATTTTATTTAATTATGTTTAGATATTTATATATTAAATTAATGATTTAATATTTAATAATCTAAATTTGAAATATTTTAAATTCTAAAAATATTTATTTAATTAAATTGATATATTTAATATAAATATTTAATAAATTATTTAATCATTATTATAATTATGCAATACATTATGTATTGTGTAATAATTGCATTTAAATAAATAAATAAATGTATTATTTACATTATTTTATTTTATTTTATTTTATTTTATTTAGTTGACAAAGAGAGGGAGAACGCAAGCAAAGGGAGCTGCAGGCAGAAGGACAGGGAGAATTAGGCTCCCAGCTGAGTAGAAAGTTCAACCTGGGGTTCCATCCCACGACCTTGGGATCACCACCTGAGTCAAAGGCAGATGCTTAAGTGACTGAGCCATCCAGATGCCCAAGGCTTTGTATTCTTCGCTTCTAAATATTGATGCTCCTTCATCTCTGGAGTTAGTAAATTGATGTTGAGAATTCATATCAAAGTATTGATAGTAGCTGTTAAACAGAAACATGTAATTTAGGGGAAAAAAAGAGCAGAAGGAAGAGAAAGGCCAAAAGTCAAAAGCACATTAATATAAAATTTAATTAGATAAAAAAGCTGATATTCCTGAAGGGGGCTAATAAAAGAGCTGCAAAGAGCTGATAGGATTAGGAAAATTGTCCACTCCTGGTCATTTCATAATTTTAAACTATTCCTTATTAATAAATATACTTAGTTCCAGAAACACAATCACATAAGAACATTTCCACCAAGTTTCCTCTAACAGCATTTACAAATTAGACGTTCAAACAATGCAGTTCATTACATGTTGCATCTGTATCTTAAAGTTTAAACACTTTCTGTGACACATTTTCTAACAATTAAAATTAAAAAAAAAATATATATATATACATATATATCTATGTATATATATATATACCTTATCCCTAAATGGAAAATATATATAGAGAGAGAGAGAAACCTCATCCCTAAATGAATCCTTTCTTTGTTTATTAGCTTAAATAGGTAAATTAGCAACAACAACAACAACAAACAGCTAATATTATAGAGGTAGGAACAATTGACCTTTTCATTCATTGCTATATTCTAAAAATTCCTATTTTATTTTTTTCTCAAGTCTGTCATAATAATTTTCTAAATCTCCTGCCTTATTCAATTTTTTTCTTTTAGTGGAAATCTCTATTTCATATTTATTTTCTCTTCCTCCACTCTTTGCTCTAATAATTCAATGTATTATTAGATTTTCTGTTTTTCTCTTTATCCAGATATATCTTTTCTTTCTTTCTTTCTTTTTTAAATAATTTGATTTGCTGGCATTTTACATCAGTACATGCTTTCTTATGGATGTTAGAAATGTCTGTGGAACTACTAGAAGAATAAACTTTTTTACCTTTAAGAAGTTTACAGTCTAGAGTGCCTGGGTGGCTCAGTTGGTTAAGTGTCTTCCTTCAGCTTAGGTCATGATGCCAGGGTACTAGGATCCTGTCCTGCATCAGCTGCCTGCTCAGCAAGGAGTCTGGTTCTTCCTCTCCCTCTGCCCCTCCCTCTCTCTCTCTAATAAATAAATAAAATCTTTAAAAAAAAAAGACTTACTGAAATCTGAGACTGAATTACTAAATTCAGTCTTAATAGAAGACAGCTAAACAAAGCAATGATCACAACTGGAAAATTTAGCGAGATCATGGTTTAACATTTTTGGTTGACACAGGACCTCTTTCAGTAACAACTTTCCCTAAATATCAATTTCTTTTTAAGGCAAAAAATTTTGACAAGAAATCCAGATCCTTCTGATCATTTTCATATCAATTTAAGGTGACATCCTCAGAGTATATAATCAAATATGTAATTATTCTATCTGTTGCCTTGTATATTGCCTGTATCTTTTTCAGACTCAAAGTTCCATTGAGGTAGAGTTTTTTTTTTTTAAAGCAGAGATTTTTAAAGTGTTTGATATATACAAGATGCTTAATAAGTGTTTACAAAGCCTATGTATTACAGAAGCCTTAAACAGGCTTTAAAATAATGTACGTGATATTAGTGGTCATATCAAACAATTTTTAGGTTTCAGTCATGTAAATAACTACATTTCTCAGAGACAGAGAAATATACAAATGGTCTGGGTCCAGTAGGATAATGCTAGCATGTGTTGTAAATTCTCTTATATGACCTTATTCTTGCAAGAATTGGTTATGTGGCAGAAAAAAAAGGTATCACTATCTTATACTTTATTATTTAAAGAGATTTATGGAAGTCTTAATTTCTTACACTACCCCTTTGTTTCAGTGGACCCAATTTCCGTGGTAATGGTGAGAGGAAAGTAGGCAATTTAGGCAGCAGCAAAAATCTCCTACAAGGCACTATAAAATAAGGCTTGTTCTAGATCATGGGTCTGTCCAAAGGGGAATGTTAAGGGGGTAGAATGGATGATGGATGCATTGTAGACTTATAACTTTAAGATTAATACTGTTATGCCCCAATAATGGGTCTATGATTAAAGGAGCGAGACTGATGTAAAGCAAAGGTCAAGCAAAGCTTTATTTCATGCCAAGCATCAAGAATCTAACCGAACGTTCGAACGTTCGGGGCCACACCTCTCATGAGAGAAGGCAACCCTTTGCTGTTTCACAGTCTAGCTTTTAAGGGCAAAGGCCATGCAGTCAGGCCTAGCCACGCACAGGTGACCAATGAGATTTTAACACACACAGGAAACTCCAAAGTGAGGCTAGATGACCAATTGAGGTTCAATTTACCCTAGTATAGACATTTGACCCAGCCTATTACACCTTGATTAGGATTGGTGCAAAAAAGTTTCCCAAAGGGCAGAGGAGTGGGGCATACTCCTTAGTATCTAGGGAGACAATATGCAAACACCGCCCCCCTCCCGCTGATTGATGTCTCCACCTGGCCTGACCCACCCTTGTATATGGGCTTTGTTACCTGGAGCTGATTTCCAGGACTTGTTTTTAAGTGAATCCCCTGGGGGAAGGGGAACAAGGACAGTTTAAGGGTTAACCTCAATGAAAGCCTCTTGCTAAAATATAAAAATATAAAATAGGTCCTTACATTACAACAACTCAGTAGGGAAAGTCCCAGTGTGGTGATAAAAGAAGTGAGGTAACTTGCATTGCACATTTTTTTTTAAAACGTGTAAGTTGTATTTTTCCGTGCATGACATCATACTTTATCTTCATCTCTGTCTACTAGTTTAAAACTAGTTAAACAAATTCAACAATTTTTTTAAAAATATTTTATTTATTTATTTAAGAGCAAAAGCCAGAGAGAGAGAGAGAGAGAGCATGAGCAGTATGGGGATCGATCCCAGGACTCTTGAGATCCTGATCTGAGACAAAGGCAGACACTTAACTGACTAAGCAAATGAGACTCCCACAAACTCAACAATTTTATAAAATTTTTATTTGTTGGGGTGCCTGGCTGGAACAGTCAGTAAAATATGTAAATCTTGATCTTGGGGTTGTACGTTTGAAATCCACCTTGGGTGTAGAGGTTTTATTTAAAAATAAAATCTTTAAAAAAATTTTTTTTCATTTTTTTATTTAAGCCATTGTATGGCAGTGTTGATCACTATATTGTACACCTGAAACTAATATTAACCTTATTTTAACTAACTACAATTTAAATAAAAACTTTAAAAATAAAATAAAAATAATAATCATAAAAATAAAAAAGAGGAAAAATTATTTGGCAGGAAATTTTCTTAATTGCATTATTATTTATTATTATCATAGTCTGTGTGTGTCGGTGGGAAGTGGCTGGTATTACAGTGAGTTCCATATCTGTGTTACACTGAGGTCCATGTCTGTAGTCAGTCTTTTTTTTCTTTTAGTTTATTTTTAGGGATCCAAAATTCATTGTTTATGCACCACACCCAGTGCTTCATGTAAAAAATTCCCTCCTTAATACCCACCACTGGGCTCACCCAACCACCTGCCACCCTCCTCTTCAAAACCCTCAGTTTGTTTCTCAGAGTCCACAGTCTCTCATGGTTTGTCTCTCCCTCCGATTTCCCCCAGCACACTTCTCTCCATCTCCCAGTGTCCTCCACGTTATTCCTCATGTATTGAGCCTTATAAAAACTTTTATTTCTTTCCCTATTCTGCTTTGCATATGCTTACCTTAGATGTTAAAATGTTATAAACCTCTCCTGCCTGGTCCATTTTCTCTCTCTTCTCTCATGATTTCTCATGCTCTCCCTGCCAACCCCACATGCCTTACAATATCTGGATATGACTAATTTCTTCCTGAGCTACTTTATTCTACTCTGCCATATGGTTGCCCTTCCCTCTTCTGTACCATACCTTCTATCCCCTGCATTTGTGCTTTAACAATACCTAATTCTTTTCACTACATCTGTATCTTTGAGGTCAATACTCAGTAGTGCAATCGCTGGGTCATACACTAGCTCTATTTTACTGGAAAGAAGGGCCATATGCACCCCAGTGTTCATAGCAGCAATGTCCACTATAGCCATTCTGTTGAAAGAGCCAAGATCCCCTACAACAGACAAACGGATAAAGAAGATGTGATCTATGGATACAATGGAATATCACTCAGCCATCAGAAAGGATGAATACCCAACTTTTGCATCAACATGGATGGGACTGGAGGAGATTATGTTAAGTGAAATAAGTCAAGCAGAGAAAGTCAATCATCATATGGTTTCACTTATTTGTGGAACCTAAGGAATAGCATGGAGGACATTAGGAGAAGGAAAGGAAAAATGAAGTGGGGGGATTGGAGGGGGAAATGAAACATGAAAAACTATGGACTCCAAGAAACAAACTGAGGGTTTTAAAGATGAGAAGGATGTGGGGATGGGTGAGCCTGGTGATGGGTATTAAGGAGGGCACATATTGCATGGGGCACTGGGTGTTTTACACAAATAATGAATCATGGAACACTACTTCAAAAACTAATGATGTATTGTATGGTAACTAACATAACATAATTTAAAAAAAAAAGGAGGGGGACAATACCTAACACTCAATCTTTGCTAGTTTCTTGTTTACCTCCTTTTAAGAGTAAGCTCATTAGTGTTTTTTTTTTGTTTGTTTGTTTTTTTTTGTCTCAACTAAAAGAAGAAAAATAATACACATTATTTTGAAAACTTTTTGAACAGTGTACAAACGTTAGTCAAGTCCACAATGTCTCATCTCTTCTTCCTCCTAACATGGCTAAGTTGAAAAACCCTTTATCTGGGAAAAGATCATTCTCCAGCCACCTTGTGTAAGATTTTGGCTTTAGGTTAGATTATCCTTTCTTTGCTTTTCTGAAAATAAGTTGAAAATATTAATAGCCTCAGTTTCTTCTTCCAAAATATGACTGCTTCTTTACCAAGTGCAAAAGCAACCCATTTTGACCATATAAACAGCTTGGACCTACTTTTTTTGGCTCACTGTTTTAGTGAGACAAGTGGAGTGAAGATGACACACCATTTCCAAATGTATTAATAATTGGTAGACTATACTTCTAAATTGAAGATTTGTTGCCATTAAACTACGACCAGACTCGCTATAATTACAGAGGTAAATTCTTTATATTTACTATATTTGAAATTACCATATAATACCAAAATAAAATTATTATTATGTGAAGAGTCTGTAATATTAAGAAGATGACTTTGAAATGATTGCTTATCTTAATGAAATTTCCCATTTTATAATCTTGTATAAGCTTCCGTTGTCATTTCCTATTTAAAATCTATTAGAAGGCACTCTTATTTTCCCTTAAGTGGGAAGTCAAATGTGGAACAAATTCATCCCAAAGGAACTGAGTCTATGTTCCACTGAAGACCAGGTGGCTTCCATGTGGCATTTTGCTTCTTGCATATTGTTCATCTCCTACAACAAATGGGGGTATGCTCTTTATTAAACTAATTCAACTCAATTAGAGACATTGTCTTCAAGGGATAACATCATAGAGACTAGAATCAGCATCATACTTTTGGGAAAATTGGGCCCAGGATTTTTGTTTTGTTTTGTTTTAAGATTTTATTTATTTATTTGACAGACAGAGACCACAAGTAGGCAAATAGCGGGGGGGGGGGGGAGCAGGCTCCCTGCTGAACAGAGAGCCTGATGCAGAGCTCGATCCCAGGACTCTGAGATCATGGCCTGAGCCGAAGGCAGAGGCTTAACCCACTGAGCTACCCAGGTGCCCCTGGGCCCAGGTTTTGATGGCTTCTTTCCTCAATCTTATAAAACCTATTTGAACTCTACTGGATGCCAGAACTGCTTAAAAATATTTGGTCCCTTGTAATTTTAACCTTCCAGTATTCAATGCACCTGATCCATGTAATATCCTATAGTATTTTTGTCAAATGAAGACTCTCAAAGTGTGTTTCTTGGGAGACACTTTTCAATTGGTTGCTTACATTTCTGCATTTATTATTGTTCTAGGCCATCCTTTGAAGATGGTTGTATTGATGGTTGTATTTAGACTTGGAAGACAGAAATAGTATCTTTTTTTTTAACTTAACCTGTTGTGTTTGCAAATATTTTCTGCCTCTGTTTTGATTCTTCTTGTGGGAACTGAGGCTCAGAACTGATATATAACTCCCATCCCTACACACACACACACACACACACACACACACAAATACTGTTAATATTCTGGCTACCTCTATTGCTGTGAATAATAAATTATATTATTTCTGAACCATGAGTCTTTGTCTTCTATCAACACCCAAGAAACTACGGCAGACTCATACACCAGCTTTCAAATAAGGGAAAATAATCTCAGATGTTTTATATTTTTTGATAGTGTTACCTACTTCTGAACATATGACTGAACACATATAAAGCTGGAGCCATGACCATTTAGAGCTTCTTCTGTGGAAGAACTATGCATTCACTAGTAAACAATAGTAGTTTCATCTTTTTTTTTTTTTTCCTCCTGGACACCATTTCCTCTCTCACACTGTTGCTCAAATTGGATGGAGTCTAAGGTCCTTTGAGGAAGGTTTTTTTAATGATTCAAAATAAAATAGGAAGAGTCTAAAGTGCTAAAAATACTTCTAGATAAAAGGTATAAGATAATGCCAGAAAGGATAGTAATTTTATCTAACAACTGCCTGTTCACCCCTTTTTTGTTCATTAACTAATCTCCAAATTCCTGACTAAATCCCTTTTGTAAGCCAGAATGTGAGCTAAAAACTGGGATTTTAAAAAATTTTCATTTGAAATCCAGTTAGTTAACATATATGGTTGTATTAGTTTCATGTGTACAATATAACATATAGCACTCAGTGCTCATCATGACAAGTACTCTAATTAACCCCCATCACTTATTTAATCCATCACTCCTTTCAGATACCGTCAAGTAACCATCAGTTTGTTCTCTGTAATAAAATGTCTGTTTCTTGCTTTGTTTCTCTTTCTATGTCTTATTATTTCCCCTTTGCTTGTTTGTTTTGTTTCTTTTATTCCATATATGAGTAAAGGTATTTGTCTTTCTCTGAATGACTTATTTCACTTTTAGCATTATACTGTCTAGTTCCAACCATGTTATTGCAAATGGCAAGATTTCAGTCTTTTGTATGGCAGAATAATATTCCATTGTATATAGATACCACTTATTCTTTATTCATCAATTGATGGATACTTGGGCGCTTTCCATATCTTAGCTTTATAAATAATGCTGCTATAAACATAGGGGTGCTAGCATCCCTTTGAATAAGTTTTCTTATATTCATTGGGTAAATACACACCAACAGGTTTGTTGGATCACAAAGGACTTCTATTTTTAAATTTTATGGAAATTCCATACTGTTTTCAAATATGGCTGTATCAGTTTGCATCACCACCAACAGTTCACAATTGTTACTTTTTCTTTTTTTTTTAAGATTTTATTCATTTGACAGAGAGAGATCACAAGTAGAGAGAGAGAGAGGAGGGAGCAGGCTCCATGCCTGGCAGAGAGCCCAATGTGGGACTTGATCCCAGGACCCTGAGATCATGACCTGAGCTGAAGGCAGAGGCTTAACCCACTGAGCCACCCAGGCAGCCCCCACAAGTGTTACTTTTTCACATCCTCTCCAACACCTTTTGTTTCTTGTAGTGTTGATTTTAGCCATTCTGACAGGTGTGAGGTGGTACCTCTTTCTAGGTTTGCTTTGCAATTTCCTGATGATACATGATGATGGCCATCTTTTCATGTATCTACTGAACATTTGAATGTGTTCTTTGGGGAAACACTTGTTCATGTCTTCTATCCATGTTTTTATTGGATTATTTGTTTTTGGATGTTGACTAAAAACTGGATATTAAGTAACACACAAGACAGGTTTCCTTGAGCTTAAATTTTATTTGCATGAGTATCATTAACAGGAAAAAATATGCATATGTGTATGTACAAGTGTGTTTATGTATACATCTATCTATCTATCCTCTATCCCCTGTCTTCTAATTGTGGTAAATCCTGTAAGGTGGGGAATGGGATAGTCTGAAGAAATATGCTGCTGGATATGCTGGGTAAGCAAATTTAATTGCACTCAGATGCATTGGATATAAGTGAATCACTCAAATGAGTTATTTAATATTATATAGAAACAAAGTAAAAGTTTATGTAGTTGAAAATAATAGGTAGTTAAAATAATTTTTTGTTTGTTGTTTTTGTGTCTTTTTTTGTTTATATATACTATGGTGTGAATGTTTATGTCTTCCAAAATCATATTATGAAATCTCACTCTGGAAGTGATAGTATTAAAACATAGGGGCCTTTGGGAGGTGATTAGGTCATAAGTGGGATTACAGTCCTTTTAAAGGAGACCCCAGAGAGTTCTCTTGCTTCATTCATCATGTACGTTTACAGTGAGAAGATAGCCATCTATGAGGAAGTGGGCTCTCCCTGGATCTGCCCATTCCTTAATCTTGAACTTCTCCATTCTAGAACTGTGAGAAATAAATTCCTGTTCTTTATAAGCTATTAAGTCTATATCATGTCCGTTATAGCAGCCTGCATGCAGAAGGACACTATGACCTAAAATGAGAGCAATAAATATAAAGTTTCAGTAAAGTCAGTTGGTACAATGTTTTTTTTTTACTTAGAGAAGACATGCTGCTTCATGTTAAACCTTGATATTGTATATGTTTCTTGAAGGGCCACTTCTTACTCCTTTGTGTGTTTTCCACAAAGTCCAGGATGATGCCTTACATAAAGGTAATATTTTATAAATACTGTTGGAAATATATACTTCTCTAAAATCTTATTTTGCCTACAGATTACTTGGATCCACTTTGCCTTGTGTAGAATATTTGAAATATATTAAGAACAGAATGTCTCTCTAAATAACATTTAGAATCATCATTAGTTTATGACTCCTGACTCATTTGTTTATGCAGTGATACTTACTGCAAGAACACTGAAGTTTGTAATATAATTTTGAATTAATCACCAAGCTAGTTTATTTTAACTTATGAAAAAATAATTTCTCATGTTGGTTTAATTCTGCTCTTATGTTATGGTCATGACATTTTCATTAAAATAAAGTAGAAAATAGAAGTAAATAATAAATGAAAAATAAAAATTAAAAAATTAAAAAATAAAAGCAAATCTCTTGTGAAATGTTACACTTTTCTTACTTATTTTGTTTTGCTTTTCCTCTATCATGCTGGCAAAGCCGTATTTTGCAGATAGGTACAATTTTCTAGGTGCTAGGTTTGTTACTTTTGCTAAAATTTTCAAAATATAAGGAGTTGAATAGTCATGGATTGTTTATTAAACTCCTTATCTACACATATAAAAATAAAACAATAATGGTGACCTGGGTATTTCTAAAATTGTATTCTGTTTTTCCATATTATGGTTTACAATGTAATTAATAAAGATTCTGCATATATTAACATCCATCCCCTTCTATCTCATCTGTATGTCCATACAGAGCATGTATGATTTCTATTCATTGCTATGTTGTGGTGAAGAGATTGTCTGAAGTAGCCTATATTTATGCAGGTAGATCTTAAGCTACGGTGCTCTTGTTTATTTACTTGTTCGTGATCAGTATGTCTGAAAGATGGTAACTATTGCATCAGGTGTGATGATTAAAAAATATTATTGGTGCCTGATACACTGTGATGAAATAGGTAAGTCGATTCATAATTGGTTAATTAAATTAGAAAAGAAATTCCTTTGGATTTGTTCTTTATTAAGAGTTTTTTTTTTTTAACGAATGCCTTGGGATGTTTTTTGTGTAATATATATCACATGCCTCAAACTTTAAATTTGAATGTAGAAAAGAGTTATCAGAATGAGCCTAGAAAATATTGTTATGGGGGCGCCTGGGTGGCTCAGTGGGTTAAGCCGCTGCCTTCGGCTCAGGTCATAATCTCAGAGTCCTGGGATCGAGTCCCACATTGGGCTCTCTGCTCAGCAGGTTGCCTGCTTCTTCCTCTCTCTCTGCCTGCCTCTCTGCCTACTTGTGATCTCTCTCTGTCAAATAAATAAATAAAATCTTAAAAAAAAGAAAACATTGTTTTGAAATATTTTTGTTCTGTTATATTATGTTAACTTAGGAAATAATGGTAGTTATTTTTATTAGCATTTCCTACTTTCCACATGCCCTTACAGATGAGATATCATGTTTTTCCTACTCTTTTTATCGTGGTTGTTATATTCTTCATGATCAATAACAATCAATGAAAATTCATAACATTAATTTTCTTTGGGAAAGTGATATTTTAGCAGGAATCCATGACCAAAAATTTTAGCTGTTGTTCTTCCAGGAGATGAGACTATCAATGTTCCCGAAATTTCAAGAAATAGAACTTATTAATTGTGTTGGTTGATGTTTATTGTCTCTGAACTTAGAGGTGCATAATTCAATTTAAAATTTATTTTGGGGGCGCCTGGGTGGCTCAGTGGGTTAAAGCCTCTGCCTTTGGCTCAGGTCATGATCCCAGGGTCCTGGGATCGAGCCCCGCATTGGGCTCTCTGCCTAGCAGGGAGCCTGCTTCCTCTTCCCTCTCTCTCTGCCTGCCTCTCTGCCTACTTGTGATCTCTATCTGTCAAATAAAATAAATAAAATCTTAAAAAAAACGGAGTGGACCTTATGGGGGTGCTTATCTGACATTGAGGGACATTATAAAAAAATAAAAAATAAAATTTATTTTGAATTGAAAACAAGATCTTACTGAAGTTTAGGCATCCCACTTTATATCAGGCCTCCAGTACATTCTAATTTATTTATAGAAAATATCATAAACATGAATGACACTTTTCCTATTGCATTTATATGATACTGCAATGACTCAAAGATATCAGATTTGAAAAGCACTACCTTTCTATAATTTCTGTTTCCTAGGAGGAATGGATATACCATTTTAGCACAATTATCCAACAGTATTCAAAACCACCATGAATTTTAAAACATACTTATTACACCCTAAAAATCAA
This sequence comes from Mustela nivalis, assembly GCF_964662115.1. Lineage (NCBI taxonomy): Eukaryota > Metazoa > Chordata > Mammalia > Carnivora > Mustelidae > Mustela > Mustela nivalis. Next base: position 58,968 of record NW_028134543.1, on the reverse strand, counting down.
GTATGAAAATGTATAAACAACCAAATCTCTATCTGTAAATGAATTACTCCACACAGACGGGTTTTAAAACTTTCTAACTTAAGGAATTTGATAGCACAGACTCAGGGTAGTAGTTTCAGTGTCTACAGTATACTTTCAGGGAGAGAGTAATGTAAGCTCTGAGTCACTTTCTGCCTAGAGATGACCTAATAGTGGTTCTGGCATTGTTTGTTTGTTTTTGAAAATACGTTCCTGGGCGTCATTCAGAAAATGCAGTTTGGCATCTATATAAATTAAGGATGATCTTTTTGAACTTTTGTCTTTCATTACATCAAATTAACATAATTGTACAGAAATTCCACTAAATTAAGCATTGTTAGGAAATGTGTAAATTGGAGCTACTCAAATTAGTTGCTCTTTGAACTATGTGCTGTTGGTTCAGGAGTAGATAAGGATTTTGAAGGCAAACCTAAATCATTGCTTCCTTTTTTGAGAGATTCTCAGCATATTTTCTTAAAATTAGCTGAAATAAACAATGTGTTTAGTCGCAAAGTGATTTGTATTTTTGCACAAACTCCCTATCTCCTTGAGAATTATAACTAATATTTCATGAAACATCATTGATCTTTACTTTGTTACACTGCTGTAAAGTACATTCAGAGTTGCCAGTTAAAGGTGTTAATGTTGAGATGAAATGTCATGCATTTTTCTTCACTTCCATGCAAATGAACACAGTAATTTATTAAGACACAATGAAGAAAAAAAATTGACAATGAGTTCCAGATTTTAAAAATCACTTGCCATTCAATCCAAATTGTGAGTTTGATCAGTTACCGAACACTTTATAATGCACCCCCGGTAATTTTACAGAGATTACTTTTTTCTTACCAATTCTTGATTATTCTGTCTTGCAATGCAGAGAAAGCTAACTAATTTAAAATAAACTTCCGTTAATTTTGATTGTTATAAACTTAAAATTGACTAATTTCCATATACAGAGTTTAAAATGTTCACAATTTACATTAAATATAGATTCTGTGTATACCTTGGAAAAATTATACTGAAAATTGAAATTAAAATGATGTTGTATATAGCTGCAAGAAGCCGCCTGTCCCATTTCATCTTACTATATAAGTTGTGTCAGGTAATTTATAAAATCCCTGCTGCATAACAAGTCTATTTTTTGTTGGAATGGGTAGTAATGTTTCTTCTTATTTCGAAATAAGAGTTGGTCTATGAGTGCCTCTGCAACTGTATTTTCCCTAAGTGGCTTCATGGTCTTGAACTGAGAAAGCTCAGAGCATTAAACATCAAAGTAATATATTTTGACATAATTAGACATCAAGGAAATGCAATTAAAATGACACTGAGATATCACTACACACTTACCAGAATGGCTAAAATAAAATATAATGACAAGCCCAAAAGAAAAAAATATACCGTTTGATGATACACAATGGCAAGTTGTACCATAACTTAACCATCTCAGACTAGTGTAATGTTAAATTTGTTTTTCTAAGCCATGTTTTGGGTCACTTACCACTTTTCAAGGATATAAAGTGCTATCATTTTACTTAAAACTGTGAAATTTGGTCAGATTTAAATTTCAATTTATGTTAAAACATTCTGTAAACTGTGTTAGTCTTTGACATTTGTTCCCTCAGTTCAGTGAATAACACTATATCATATTCTGAAAAATACGCTAATTTTTATTTTGAAAAATATCCCTTTTTCCTCTTATGGTAATTATTAATATGAATTAATAGTAGAATTTGATATGGTCCAATATGACCATAAATACTTTATTGTATATTATCAAATTTAATAATGAATATAATGTACTTCTTTGGACAATTTTTAAAGACCAGTCTACTCTTAAAACAAAGAAAATGGAGATGCACTTCTTTAGTTCACACAAATTTCATTTTATTATATATAACCTCAGATAAATTTCAACAAATCATAATTTATTAAACTCATGTCTACTTAAAAATCTCATAGAAGAGTTAAACCATCAAAAATAAAAATAAACACACACAACACACACACATCACCCATGTATTGGCAAATCACAATTGCTGTAACAATACATTAGGCATTCCACAGTTAAGGGCTATCAAAATTTCCATCAGTGACAAAAAGATTTGTATCCAAATGGACTGATTTTCCAGAATCCAAGAAAAAGTCTCCTAGGATTTATTTAAAGGTAAATATTTGAACAAATACTTCTTAAATTTAGGAAATTCCGAGCATACGATTAAAGAATATTTGCAGTGCAGACTATATTCAATCCTTCCTTCAAAATGTGCCTTTGAGTACATAATTCTGTTTTCTCGATCTAAATTGAGCTGTCTTCCGAGGAAGTTTTCCAAAATGTGTGTCTCTGTGTGATAAATGTTCTAAGACCTAACATGCCTCATTGTATTTTTACTGTGCTCTCAAATTTAATCAATAATTTGGATTGATGTATAATACCTAGTTTCAAATATCTTTTCCATCTATAAAAACTCCCAGCTGTCTCTTTATATGCTATTACTATTGAGCATTGTGCTGTCAGTATTATTCTTGTACATTTTAGGTGATCTGTTCTTCTCTTTGGCATCATTTATGCTCTTCTCTGTTTTTGATATTCTTAAAACTCACCATAATGTATACGAGTGGTTTTTAGTGTGTGTAGTTTCTGTTTTGTTTTGTTTCTGATATCTCATGTTTGGCATCATTTTAAGTCTGGTATCTTTTATCTTTCTTTAATTCTCCAAAATTTATCTCAGTACTTATATAAATATTTTCTTTATTTTTTTTCTCTTCTGCTGTATTTGGGCAGAAGTCATTAATTTGTTTGTTTGTTTTTCCCAACTCATTTATTTATTTTACAGCTATATTCATCTTAGTCTCCATTTATTGTATTCTTTATTTCAACAATTTTCACTTAATTTATATTCACAGTATAGTATCTTTCTTTTCCTTGTATATGTATATCATTATTTTATCATATACTTTTAAGCTATTTTTAAAAATATTTTATTTATTTATTTGACAGTGAGAGATCACAAGTAGGCAGAGAGGCGGGCAGAGAGAGAGGAAGGGAAGCAGGCTACCTGCTGAGCAGAAAGCCCGATGTGGGGCTTGATCCCAGGACCCTGAGATCTTGACCTGACCCGAAGGCAGCGGCTTAACCCACTGAGCCACCCAGGCGCCTCTTTTAAGCTATTTTTTAGAAGTACAGTCATTCTTTTTTTTTTTAAGTTTTTCTTTATTTATTTATTTGACAGAGAGAGATCACAAGTAGACGGAGGGCAGGCAGAGAGAGAGAGAGAGAGAGAGGGAAGCAGACTCCCTGCTGAGCAGAGAGCCTGATGCAGGACTTGATCCCAGGACCCTGAGATCATCACCTGAGCTGAAGGCAGTGGCTTAATCCACTGTGCCACCTAGGCGCACCTAAGCTATTTTTTTAATTCCTGTTCCAATAACACTTGGATTGGCATATAAAGTTAACCACATCATATTTTTTAGGTAAGTAATTGTACTTTTTATGTGCATAGTTATTTTGGTCCATGAGTTCAGCTCTTCTTAGGATCATCAAATCTCTGTAAAGTCTGGGTATGCTAGGATTTTCTAAGCAACAATAAAATACATTGAAACCTGGTAGCTTAATTATAATAATGTTTTCTTTCTCAATCATTCACAATAGTATTCCATTCTGAGTAGCTTCCTTCTATTTTGCAGCTATAGTGTTTGGAAAAACTTGAAATGTGTTATCACTGTGATAATGTGAATTGGTCAGGGTTTTTTAGAGAATCGGGAAGAGAAAAAAAGGAAGATATTCTCCAGGGCCAACTCTAGAAGTGACTATTAAAACATCTGTCGAAATTCAATTGAACAAAACTCAGAAATGCCATCTCCAGTGAAATACAAAGAAGATTATATATAGTTCTGGGCACACACATCTCATTTGACCCAATGATGTACATCAATGAAAGACTGAAGGCCAATCACCACTCCATGGGAGAATTTAAAAATAAATTTACTAATGAGGCCAAGAATTCAGAATCACAAATACTTCAGAACTAATAATAACTGCCTTCACTGGATGTTATTCTATAAGATAAATCCTACGATCAAGTTTCAATTTTAAATTCTTAAATCCTTATGAAGAAGCATCATTTGGAGGGAGCAGTTTTCATAATTTATCATCCATCAGCCTTTTTTTAAAGATTTTATTTATTTATTGGACACAGAGAGAGAGAAAGAGAGAGAGAGAGAGAGAGATCACAAGTAAGCAGAGAGGCAGGCAAGCAGGGAGGGAAGCAGGCTTCCTTTTGAGCAGTGCCCGATGTGGGGCTGGATCCCAGGACCCAGAGACCATGACTTGAGATGAAGGCAGAGGCTTAACCCACCACCCACGTGATGAGAGAGCCACTCAGGTGCCCCTCATCCATCAGTCTTAATTGATTGGAGGAAAATGTGTGGAGGAATAATGCCTTAGGGAGCTAATCTCTCTAAAGAATTTTCAAGTCTTTACCCCTTCAAGGTTTTTGTATAGTTCTGATAGCCTCTAAACATCCAGCGGATTTCTACAGTGACAGGCCTGTTAAAACCAGTCTTCAAACCAGGAATAGAGCTTGAAACATACCAGTCAAGGGCAACTTTGAGTCTTTTAAGGAATTTATCATCATTTCTTTGTTTTTGGTAAATATCTGAAATAGTTCCATATTACACTTGCATAATTTCTCCAGAGCTGACTTTGAAGGAGGCATTCAGTTCCAGCTAGTTCCATATTTTGACAAGAACTATACTTCTATATTTAAAAAAAAAAAAACATATTTTAGGGCGCCTGGGTGGCTCAGTGGGTTAAAATCTCTGCCTTGGGCTCAGGTCATGATTCCAGGTTCCTGGGATTGAGTCCCACAGTGGGCTCTCTTCTCAGCAGGGAGCATGCTTCCATTCCTCTCTCTCTGGCTGCCACTCTGCCTTCCTATGATCTCTGTCAAGTAAATAAATAAAATTTTTAAAAAAACATATTTTATACCAGTTATTCATGTTTATTAACTAAGATATCACAATACAAATAATACAAACAGTTGCTCTTTATTAATACCTTCAACCAAGATAAAAAAATATGTCATATTTTCTCCAAAAATTTTATATCATCTGATAGGTCAGATATATATATAAAATTACATTTAAAGTTTTAAAAATATCAGCAAATATTTTCATTCAAATGCAAATTTGAAAAGAAATCTACTTTTCCAAACCCGACTTTTTATCCTATTTATTTTGAATTTTGTCAACAACTGATAAAATATTTAGCGAGACTATAAATGTTAGATCGAAAAAAATGATTAATAGATGTAGGTTCAAATTATTATGTTCCATTAAAAATGATTTAGTCTTTGATGAACATCTGTTTGGTAATATGTTGTATCCAGATATAGTAAATTAAAGACATATATAAAATTATAGGGAATGACACCTTCCGTTCCATTATGAGTAGAGCTTTTAAAATGCTATTTGTCACAACCTGTCATCTTGTCATTATGTAGCATTATGTAGCAATTAAAAAATGTATACTCTTCACTTCGAAGTCTTTTGGAAATCTAAAATATGACTTTCTATGTTTTGTGTCTCCATATTGCTTTATTGCCAGTTAAAACAAATCCACATGCTTTGATTCAAAGGTAATAAATTCCTCTTATTTGGAAAAAGGATGTTTATTTTTGTTCTCTCACCCTTAGCAGGTGGTTTCATTTTAGCACACTTCAGAGTTATAATTTCATGCTTATTAAAAACATTTATTTTGATCTACATAGATGAATGAAACTTTTATTTTATTAAATTATTTGCCAAAAAATCTGTGATTTTTAAAAATGTATTTCCTTTGAAGGGTTATTTTAGAGCATTCAAAGAGGATCTAAGAGTGTGGTATTATGCAGTTTTTAAGTAGGTATGAAATGGTTAATTATAGGATTGTTTCTTTAAGGCTTATGTATATTGTCCACTATATGCTATAAAATATTTTGAAAGTAAATTTAAGGTATGTTTTACATAGTTTATTTTTTGGAAAAAACTATTGAAATGACTTATGAAATTCAGTATACTCTCAACATTAATTTATTTTGAAATTTACCAGTTGTCTACTGAACTATTATATGGCAGATATTACTTCAGACTACACTGGTAAATGAAATACTTGGCTTTGTAGAACTTTTATTTTAATGGGTGAGGCAATTAAAAGCTATAAACCTTAATAAAAATGGCATAGTGCATTCAAAAAGGATGAGTACAATGGGGAAAAAGAAAAATTCGATCAGGGTGAGAAAAATCAAGGTTGCTAGGCAGGGGATGGGGAGTTAAAATTTTAAATAGGAAGATCAGGGTAGTTACAATGAAGCTGACAATTGAACAAAGGTATGGAAAGGTGATGAATTTGCGCAGAACTATCAGCAATAAGGTCACTCCAGACAAAGGAATTGGCTATCTTGAAGGCCATAAGGTTGGATCATGCCTGGCATATCTGAGGAATAGCAAGGAGGCCACTGTGAGTGACTGAAGAGTAGCAGGAAAAGAGGTCACAGAGGTTAAATGACTGGCTAGATCATGTAAAAGCTTAGAAGTCATTGTAAAACTCTGGCTTTTATATTTGGAAACTTACTGTGTGATAGAATTTCTGCTAATAACTGAGAGTTCAAATGTCCATAAAATTTCAAGGATTCTTATTCTAGTAAGACAGAATAAAGAGAAAGAGTTCATATTTTCACATGGTGTAACAAATGCTCGGAGATCCAAGTGTAGGAAGCTAAGGGAGCACAGAAGAAGGCACTAAAATCACACCATATATTTGATGACTGTGACTATATATAAATTTGTATTTTCTAGATTTTTTGTAGTCATGGAATCACACAGTATATACTATTCATTGCCTGGGTTTTTTTTTTCTCAGCATCATTACTTTGAGAATCTCCAATTGTCTTTGCTCTATTGATGGACATTGATGAACATTTCCACTGTTTTCAATTCTTAAAAATAAAGCTGCTATGAAATTCATATACAAGTCCCTGTATTAACATAGGGTTTGTTTCTCTTGGTTAAATGCCTAGAAGTAAAATGGCTATTTGTGTAACTGCAACATATTTTGCATTTAAAAAAATTTTCAAACTATTTTCCAAAGTGGTTGTATCATGATATATGCCAACAACAGTTTAGATTTTTTGTTGCTTCTCAATCTAGCTCAGACCAAGTACAATTAGCCTTTATAATTTTAGCCATTCTAATAGATATGTAAGCATGTCTCATTATGATTTTAATTTGTATTGCTTTAATGTCTAAATTTTGAGAAATTTGTCATGTGCCTCTAAGCCATCCATATACTTTTGGTGACATGGCTCTTCCATTATTTCCTTCACATGTAAAATTGGATACTCTGTTTGGTTATTAGTAAGGTTTTTTATTTTTATTCATTTTTTAATAATCAGAGTAGATGTCCATTATCAGATATGTAATTTGGAAATCGCTTGTCCATCTTTACAGTTTCTCAATGGAGCTTTGATAGCTGTGTCTTTCAAGAAATATGCTACTTCTTTCCTGGTACACGGAGGTATGACTACAACATTATCAATGTTGACCTTTGCAAAGAAAATCATGGCTTAAGATATATGTAGTCTGCAGTTGTTGGGAGTGTTCACCATCCTTGCCTCTAACTCATCTCTCACTGCCCACACATTCAGGTATAGGGGAATATTGATTGACAAAATATTTATTGCCAAATAACACTATTTGGAGAATAAGAAAAATGCAGGCACCTGATTATATAATATTCCTTAAATAAAATATGTTTTTATAAGTGCTATTGGAAGTAAATTCCTCAATACTTTAATCACACAGAATGATGGAATCCTAGATTTTTTTTCCTTGTATTTACTAAGAAAATGATCATGCCTCAAGTATATTAAAATGGAATAGGGAAAATTAAAAATTGTTTTAAGTTGATTTGCGTGTGTTGTGCGTATGTGAGAGAGAAAGTGAGAGAGAAAGAGAAAGAGAGAAAAAGAGAAAGGGAAAGACAGAGAGGTGGCTGCAGTGAATTGATGAGTTGGAAGATAGATTTTAAAATTTTGTCTTTTGCTTTCTACATTTCCTTTTCCTTAGGTTCAAGAGAACAATCAGTAATATCTCAGATGCCTGCTGGTAACATCAGCAGAAAGAGTTAGAGGTTCCTAGAAAATTAAAGAAGAGATATAGTTTTCCTGACATAAGAAAAGTCATTTTTTGTCCCCAGCTATTTTCAATGATCTATACCCCACCTGTGTACTTGCCCAAGCACACTTCTTCCAAAACTTCCTGGGAGGTTCTTACAAAGAAATGCAAAAACCTCACTCCTCAAGGATTTTGAGGGAACAAGGCAATGGGAAAACTAACAGTCACCACCAGACCAGGAAATAGCCTAAGCTATTGAGACAATAAATCAGTGGTAAAACTCCTAGTGCTATTTCAAAAGTAATCAAGGCCTTGCATTCCTTGTCCCAGAAAATGAGCCCAAGACCCCATCTAGTTTATATCTGCTCTTGAAGCCTGCAGAGTCCCTTTCCCTTGTCCAACAGTTACCTCTGCTTTATTCTAACGTTGACGTTTCTGCCCTCGGTGGAATACAAGTTTCATTCAGGTGAACATGCAATACATATTGCACAAATACATATGTGGATGTGCATGCATCCACAACCTTATGACCAACCATACACGGGATAATAAAACTCTCCCTTCTGAGTATTCATCTTAAATACTAAATAAAAATCTCTCTCCTGTTCAAACAGTCAAGGCTTTGGAACTTATTCCCTGGATCTCCTTGTATGTTGTAAACAAAGATTCCTTTGTTTGACAACTCCACCTGTTTCTGTGATTCACCAAAGACTGACCTCAGTTAGTTCAGTTGCTGTAATGGCTTTCACTACTCTGATTCTATCTCTGCAAGTCTCCAAATTTAACTATTTTTTCTCCCAATTCCGCATGTTCTTGGCTTTAAACTGCAACTCTGAAGAGAAGATTTGCTTGTTTAAAAAAAAAATCAAGAAAAGGGAGTAGCAGTCAACATTGTTACTTTGAACTTCCTGCCCTAAGGGGCTCTCCTGTTCTTTCTCTTTGACTTCCTGGACTAAAACGACAGAAATTTGGCAATACATCACTCCCCAATCCAGATTCCTGCCAGAACAGTTTATACTCTTAGAAAAATATTAGTTTAAAAGATCACATAATTAAATACTTAAGCATGTAGTGTAATATAGTGGTTTACAAGAAATATATTTTGGTCATCTGAATATTTGGTTTTCAGCCATGGCTACTGACTCACAGCTCCTAAAACTCTTGGGATTTCCTGTGATAAGGGTGAGAGAGGTGTGTTTTGTTATGTTAATGAAGTGACCTTCAGACCTCACTCAAGGCAAGGGCTGTTTGCCTGAAGGACCAACCACTTGGTGAAAGCCTTCACAACTTTTTGCCCAACCCGTGCCTCCCCTTCCTCCCAATACAGGATTATCTGGGGAGGGAAGAGGATCTGGAGATTAGATCAGCAAATGACAATGATTTAGTCAGTCATGACTATGTCATGAAGCCTCCACAGAAAACCTGAAAGGACTGGGTTCAGAAAGCTTTTAGTTTGTTAAATGTATGAAAAGGCAGGAAGAGTGGCAGTCTTACAGAAGGTAATAGAAGCTCTGTGCCCATTCTCCATACCTTGCCCTGTGCACTTCTTTATCTATCTATTGATTTAAATCTTCTATTATATCTTTTAATAAGCTGGCAAACATAAAGTAAGTATTTTTCTGAGTTTTGTGAGTCCCTGTAGCAAATTAAAAGAACGTAAGAAGTAGGCCACTGGGACCTCCAACCTGTAGTTGCTCAGTCACAAGCACAGGTAATAACCTGGGGCCTACAGTGAGACTGGCATCTGAGATGGGGTTGGAGATAGTCTTGGAGGACTGATCCATTAACTGATGAAATCTTACACTATGTTCAGGTAGATAGTGTCAGAATTTAGTTGAATTCTTGGAGATCCTGCTGTTGTCTGAAAATTATTTGGCATTGTTGGTATGATGTCCTAAAGCCCAAAAAGATATAGCTACCTCAAAATAAGAATACGGTTGACAGCTTATATATAATAAGTGAGTATTTCAGGGATTTAAAATATACCCAATAAATAATGTAAGGAAATAAGGAAAGATTTTGAAATAAAAACAAGAATAAGAACCTAGTGGTACTAATAGATTAAATATATGTAATCTAGTTGAATTAAGAATACAATGGATAGAATACGTAATGGATTCAATAGAGATAAGAAGTCACTTAAGGATATAGTCATCTGGATACCAGCAAAGCATTAAAATTATCAATATAAAAGAGGTGTAAGATGTAGGTGATGTGTGTGGAACAAAAGCTAGAGAAGAAATTAGATTTCCTTACTACTCATAGCCTGTTGACAAGTCCTTGAAGCTCCTCTGGGGACTCAGCTGCTTCCATGTGGACACATCCACTCAGGGCAAAAAGCATTCTTAGTCCACCCCCCAGGATACTGAAAATCTACTTTCACATGTAAAAATTACTTTGGAAACTTCTTTATCTCTACTCCCCACCCCTGCCCTCAAGATATACATTGGCAATCATCTCCCAAGCATATACCCACTGATATACATCAGAAGAGTCTCTTCCCTGAGTTTTTACTAAATAGTAAGAAATGACCTTTCCCTAACAATAGCTAGCCCCCTCAAGGTCCTGGAAACCTTGTTTATAAAATACCTTGGAGGCTTGTGCTATCCCTAACCTCCTCCCAAATTGAAAGTATATAATCAGCCACTCTTCATGACCCTCTCTCTCTACTCCAAATAAATAAATAAATATTTTTAAATAAAATAAATAAATGACTTTTTTTAAATGAAAGAAGAAAAAGGAAAGAAATATTTGAATATTAATGTACATCTATTTCTCAAGCATAAAATAGTCAAGACACTGGATTAAAACTTACATACAAGAAAAGAAAGAAAATATTCATAACTATAGTTGACTCTATGAATCCCAAACTAGGGCATACATACCAAAGACACACAAAAAATATCACAAGTGTTAGAGAGAAAAAAAATAATTCATTAATAAAGAAACAAGAATCAGACTGACAGAAATTTTTTAAATAACATCAGATATAAAAAAAGAATGAAGTAATAGCTTTATTATCTTGAAAAAAAATCGCAAATGGAAACATTTAGATCCTTATAAAATGTCATTGGCATAGGAAGGCATAATAAAAAAAATATTTTCAGGAATACAGACCACAGATAATTTGCCTTAATTTGTGTAGGCAGCACTTAAATACTAATATTATTTTAACAGTTAAAATATACTCTATGACCTTTGAGGTTGGGGAAACGAGGATGACCAAGTCATCTTGAAATAATTCAGTTTTATGAAAAAGGTAAAAAGATCAAAAAAAAGACTTGTAGAAAAGAGAGATAAAACATATGCATAATAAAAATAAATAAATAAATAAACAGCTGGAGTGCCTGGGTGACTTAGTTGGTTCAAGTGTCTGCCTTCAGCTCAGGTGATGATCCCAGGGTCCTGGTATTGAGCCCTGCATCAGGCTCCCTGCTCAGTGGAGAGTCTGCTTCTCCCTCCCATTGAGAAAAAAAATTTGACTTATTTATTTGAGAGAGATAATCTTTAAATTTTACTTATTTATTTGAGAGAGAGTGAGAAAAGAAAAACATGCACACAGCAGAGGGAATAACAGAGGGAGAGGGAGAAGCACGCCACTGAGCAGGGAACCCCCTGCGGGGCTCTATCCCAGACCCGGGTATTATGACCTGAGCTATAGGTAGACACTTAACTCAGGTACCCCAATAAATACAATCTTTAAAAAAAAATAAATAATAATAAAAATAAATAATATTTCAGATAGTATAATTTTTTTACTGTAAGACTTGGTATAAAAACAGGATGACATACTTGTCTAATTATAGCAAAAGACTTTGATAAGTTTAGATGCAGTAGTACATAAAAAATTTAACTTCTTTCATTAACTGATAATTTAATTAGATTAAATTAAGAGACATCAAAATTTAGAGAATCTAATAGTCCTGATCTATTAATAAATGTAGCCATCCTGACCCCAAAACAAGAGTCTTCAGTAAGTATATAAGCATAAGTTGAACATTTACACAAACAGGCCATTATTTAGGCCAGAAGTATATGCCAATAAATTCCTAGAGTTAAATATCAGGCTATATTTTCCAAGAATAAGGCAATAAAATTAGAAAACAATGACCAAAATATTAAATTCATATAATTGGAAGTTAACTTCATACCTAAAAAGAAATAATACAGCTAATTCAGAAATTTTTAGAATTACAGTACTTTGGTAATATCAACTCTCAAAATGAGTGACGGACAGGTGGGGCTAGCAAGAGACTCGTGGGAGGATTAAATCATGGGCCCCTGTATCTCAGGTGCAGTAGAAGCAGTGGATTTGGAATTTCAGTTTTTCCACAACGTTCCACCACAAGCTGGTTAGAACTGTGCAAAAGCAGGAAGGGAAGCCCCAGTAAAGTGGATTGGGGATGCCAGAAGGGGAGGCTGGAAGGGGGCGCCTGGTGCTCAGTGCCCATTACAGACCCCACATTGCAATCCCCCACAGGAGAGACTCACCAATTTTAGGCCCCACAGGGGAAGCTGGAGGTTCATCTCCTGACTTTTTGTAGGAGCTTTGCAGCTCAGCTGGTGAGAATTCTCCATCACCCTGCCTTTCTCCAAGGGACTTTCCTTCAAGCACCCTTCCCAACTTCTTCCTCCTCCATGAAATAATGTTCCTCTCCTTTGTTTCTCGCACTTGCCTGTGATGGGACCTTAGCTTGCTCAGCCCAGACTGCCATTCTCTGCTCTTCCCAATTAAACCCATGCTGCTGGTCAAATAACTGGCAGATTGAGTTTAAGGCCAATCGAACTAATAAATTCAAGAACTTGCAAGGAACAAAATCAATATGCACAAATTAGTGGCACTCCTAGGTGCTCAGAAGGAACCATCAGAAAGAGACTTCGGAGAACGATCTCATTTACACCTGCATCCAAGACAGCAAGATACCCGGGAGGCCCCTGAACCAAGAAAGTGACAGCCCTGCAACAATGACGACAGACAGGGAGGGGTACACACGGAGATGGGGAGGCACTGTGCTCAGGGAAGTACCCACACTGGGAAAATACCTACTCTCCCCAAAACCGGCTACAGAGTCCTCACTCTGGCTCCCGAATTTCCGGACTCGGCGCAAGCCTGGAGTGGGTGTGGACACGGGAAGGACCCCGCAGGGCTGAGGTGGGGAGAGCACAAGCACCGAAGAAGGCAGACGCTCCCTGACTGCAGACCATCTGAGGAGCCCAAGGAACCGAATCCGCGAGACACAAACACAGACGAGGACCAAGGAGCACCCGAGCCCAGAAAGGGGGGACCCCACAGCCCCGCGCACAGCACAGCAGGAGGCCACGTCTCCTCACACAAAACGACGGAAGCCCCAGTGTCTACACAGGGCACCCTTTCTCTGTGGGGTCCTGAGACCACGAACCCCTTGACAGTCCACTAAGGGACTTCTCCTCACCTCCTCCAGCGTCTGGTCCTTAGGAGGTTGGACTGCTGGCAGTGTGGGCGCGTCCTCCACAACGGGTCCGGTCAGTGTGGATGCAGAGCCACACCCTCCTCAGCTTGTCCTGTCAGGGTGGGAGGCGCCCCACATTCTCCAGAAGTCTCCACAGTGCATTCTGAAAAGGCAGGGCTCAGGTCCCAGCTGTGGCTGTGCAGCCTGGGCTCAGGGCGGGAGCTGGGGTCTGGCGCCCTCTGCAGGCAGTGCAGGACTGTGGAAGCTCACCCTTCAGTGGAAGGTCCTGCTCCCTCCTGGGGTCCAGCTGACGCCATTTCATTCCGGAAATTCAAGCTGCATGGAGCCCAATACCCCCCAACTTCCCCCCAAATAGCTAAGGAACAATGAATTGGAAACAATGTGGAATTACAACAGTCCTTGACCCAAACAGTGTCACTGAACATGGCCCTGATGCAGACCCACACTCTGACCTCAACTTGGTCTCAAGCCTGGACCCTACCCTAATCCAAGACCCTAACCCTAGCCCCCAACCCAAACAATGTTCACAAGAATCAAGAGGTAGAAACTGCAAATATCCATCAATGGCAAGTGCATAAGCAAAGTGTGGTGAAGGGTTTGAATTTGGGTTCAGGTTCAGGTTTTAGTCAGAGTTCTAGATCAGGCTTTGGGTTTAGTGTTAGGGTGAGGATTTAGAGTGAAGGACAAGGGAACAGAGTTATAGTTTAGGGCTTTAAGTTTATGATTTAGGCTTTAAGACTCAGGGCTTATGGGATAAAGTTCAAGGTCAAATTTGGGGTTTGACTTCATGCTGAGAATTGGGTTCAGGTTTCATGACTTGGAGGTCTGGTTTAGGGTTTGGGTTCGTGGTTCAGGGCTTGGATCCAGGGCTCAGGTACAGGCTTTGGGTTCCATTCCAGGTTTGGGATTCAGGGTTCTAGTTTGGGCTTTAAGGTCAGCTTAGGTTTCAGCGTTGGTAGGGGTTAAGATTAGGTTTAGGGATGACACATTTTCTTCACTTGTCATCATGGACAAAAAATTCTATCTGAAGTTTCTAAGTCAGAAATGTATTTCATCTGGGGGCGCCTGGGTTGCTCCGTGTGTTAAGCCTCTGCCTTGGGATCAGGACATGATCTCAGGGTCCTGGGATCGAGCCCTTCATCAGGCTCTCTGCTTGGCGGGGAGCCTGCTTCCCCATCTTTCTCTCTGCCTGCCTCTCTGCCTACTTGTGATCTCTGTCTGTCAAATAAATAGAATTAGTAAAAGCTATTATATGATCTTTTACAAACCATTTCCTATCTTTGCATTCTCATGTGCCAAGACAGACAGGGATTATTTAAAACCCTGAAGAGAGTGCTCTTGCTTTTAAATTGCCTGTAACCTTCGTGTAATAGATTTATGATTGATGATAGATTTAGTTAAAATATAACTATTTAAAATATTTACTCTCAGTAAACGATTTCAACCTATGCTCATTTAAGTAACTTGGTGCATAATCCCTTTTCTATTAAACCATAGTGCAAGGACCAATGCCGCGTTTCCGAGAGAACCCCAAGCTATTTTTCTAGAATGGCCATATGCGTATATATCAGGCGTCCTGTTTTCACTCCCTTTGTGGAGCACCTACCCTGGAGGTCATGTAATAACCAATGACCAAAAAAAAACAAACCAAAAACCCAAACATCCAGGTCGAAGTGCCATCCCTGCCTGGAGTCCAGGAGACTGCTCAGACAGATCCCAGGCAGGCATCTCAGCCCAGGCCTGTGCTGGGGAAGCTGGTTCCTGGCTTTGGGCGCAATCTGGAAGCCAGCAAACTGACCCAAGAGTGCAGCTGGCGTTTAGGACTGATGATCTTTTCGCAGCCAGGCTGCCCGTGGACACCCGCTCAGGGAGCCAGGCTAGGAGTCTGCCCAGCGCAGGCGCTGGCAATGGGGCAGCATGCTAGGGCATAGCCCTGCACCCCAGCCAGGGCTCAGGCCTCAGGAGTGAGGGGGCGGGGCCGGCGCAGAGAAGGGTCTTTGCTAATTTCCAAAGCTGGAAGTGAGCTCTCAGAGGACTCAGGAGGGAGGGGGGCGGGGGCGGGGCGGGGGCGGCCAGGAGAAGTGGCTTTGCTAATTGTCCAGGCGGGAAGGAGGGGCGCACAGCGCCAGGGTGCTGTGCTACAGCCCATTCGGGACTGCAGGACCCACCATACTCGCTGCCCCTGTGCTCCCACGCTCCAGCTTAGCCCCAGAGGCCGAGGTGTCCTGTTCTCGTTCTGCCCCTCCCTGCCCCATGGCTTCTCTGGAGGACCCTCTGCTCACAGGTAAAGTGACACCGCGACACGCCCACACCTGAAGCAGTAGCAGTGCTACTGGGCTTTTCAAGGAAGTCAGGCTGTCCCTTGGGACCTACTGGAGCCCACTGGAGCCCACAGGAAGGTGGGAGAAGTAAGATGCCACCGGGTCCTGTCCTGAGCTGCTCCCAGCCACCAGCCTCACCACATGGTGCAAGAGGGACCCCAGAACAAAGGAAGGATACAGGCCAGCATGTCTGCTGGTGGCCCTGGGCACTTAGCTCATCGCAGTGAACCACACCGCCTCCTCAACCCACGCTTTTAAAGCCTCCTTCTTCGTTTCTGGCTTTCATGTCTGTAGGAACATGAGCCAGATCTAACTCATCTCCGACAGACAATTCTGACTCACCCCGTGTCAGATTTTTATGAGTGGCTGTGATAGAGTAAGATAGCAATGCTCCAACAAACGGACTGTTTCCTCCCACTTGACCTCAACAGTCTTATACATTTGCTTAGCGAAAATATCTTGTCTCCTTCCATTAAGCTCATAACGTGGTCTAATAGTATACACGCGCCTTCGTTAGATGCGAAGCGATACAGAGGTCCTTTTTTTTTTTTTAATTTTACAAGGTAAAGTCAGTGAACACATCCAACTTGACGAATACGTCTCTAAAATGTCAATCCAGGCAAAGCTTTTTCTGCCTACAGATTGGAGCCTACGTGGTGACATTTTTAAAATGCTTTCAGTCCCTCAGTGAGGCTCTTAGAAGCTAGCCAGGGCTTACTACGTGCCAGGCACTGTGTCAGGTGTTGGAGCTAAAGAGAAGGAGAGCATGGAGGCTGGCTGGGGAGGGACATCCATGACACAACCACAGCTAGAAACGGAGGCCAGTGCTAGAAAAGAGAGAGCAGGCTGCATGGAGAGTGTGTACCATGGGGCTTGTGAGCTCACGAATAAGTGGAAGTAACAGGAGTGGGGAGATGGGGGAGAGAAGAGGGTCTTCCCATCAATGGGAATCACCTGTGCTTGGAGGCAGGTGCCATGAGAGGTCTCCACAGGAAGAAGGCAGTGTGGTTGAAGGGCAGAGAGATGGGGCAGAACAGGCATCAGTCAGTTGGAGGGGTATGAAGAGACTGATGGGAGGATTATGGGTGCCTTTGGAGGACTGAGAATTTGTTAGAAGATCAGTGCAGATTTCTATGGAGACAAATGCCAGGAACTGATAGGTCTTTGAAAGGTCACTCTGGCTGCCTTTTGGCAAAGGGGTTGGTAAAAGGCACTTGCAGGTGTGAACACACCAGGTGGGAGGTGAGTGCAGGAAATCAGGTGAGGGAGCATGGGAACTTGATCCGGGGGTATATAAGGGAGAATAGCCTTTAAGGAATTCCACAAATTGGCACCAGCTGGAAGGGGGAGGTGGGTGTGTCCTGGAGGTTACAGAAATTACATGAGAAAGGGAAGTCTTTTTAGATCTCTTTTTCAACTAGAGGAACTCTCACCTTATTGATAGAATTCCAGAGTGGGAACCAATGATATGAGGACATCTTTGAAAAGTCTGAATATGTTCTTCGACATCTTTGCAAGTGACGAGGAGACCTTGACCTTAGGAGGCCTTGGCCCTCTTTGTAGCCAAAAAGATTTCACCTACAGATTTGGGTTCTCCCTTTTAAAGTCAAGGAGTCAGTCCTTCCAAAGGACACCTCCTATCATTTTACCCTCTCATCATACCTCACATGCTGGCATCTCCAAGACCCTCTGTTCCAGGTTGAGAGTATCCACTTTGGCCGGGCTGGTCTTGCCAAGAACACCACCCCAGGAAATCTAGAGCCTGTAGTGCTATTAATAACATCATCTAAGACTGTGTTTGCTGCCCTCATGGCTTCTTCCCACCATGACTCACTGAAGCTTTTAACACATTGTATCCATTAAGCTATAGTTCCCAAAGCTCATCTTCTCTAGTGCCATTAATTTTTAGGGGACCAGGCAAACCTTAAACTTGTCCCCCCTAATTGGATCCCTGTTCCCCCACAATCTATTTGAAAGCCTTTCACCATGATTCTTGAATGAGATCTGAGACCACTGCTGGTACCTAACACTTCTTGGCACCTTGTTTGTTAGGTTCTTGGAAGAGGAGATGGCTATGGAGGTGAGTGGGGATGGGAGTGGGAGGATTTCTCCCTTCACTTTGCTTTTTGTGTTTTCAAATAATGGGTTTTGAGGGGGCGGGAAAGTTTAACCAGACCATTTATTTTCCATCTCCCATCGATAAAATGTTTACCACTCCCCACTGGAAGAATTTAGATCTTTCCTTTGAATCTCCAGGAAAATCTCCCAAACCCAGACCACCACCATGTGGATTCATCCATCTTCTGATTCACCTCCAGATTGTCTCCTCCTAACTGCTCAAGCCACAGGTTAAGGGCGGAATGTTCAATGCCCAAGCAATTAAGTGGGGAACACGTTCATCTAAGCAATTCCATGCAGCTCTCTATCTGCATACAGGGGGTCTCTCCCAAGCCTTACCAACCTCAGCAAAAGAAGACAAAGCCGCAGCAGTCTGGGGTATATATCATTCATTCATTCCTGTGTTCAACACTCATGGCGGATCCCCACCAAGACAGTGGGAGAGCAAGGACTGGAGAAATCCTGGAAGCTGAAGTCTGAGGAGGATTTCAAATTCAAGTCAGAGATGAAAGAAACATCTGGACTTGGTCCTCAGGTACATGCAGTATTCTGAACTGAGGCTAGAACCAGAGACCATTCTAATGAAAGGCCTCTACAGGTGGGCTCTCACAGGTGGGCTCCAACTCAGTTTCGTGTATATTCATTCATGAAATAGCTCTTTGGGTCAACATGCAGAAGAAAACCATTTCAGAAAACTGACAATGAGGAGAGGAAAGGGAAGCAGAAGGCTTGTGAATGGGGAGAGAGGAGGAGCCAGGGCAGAAAACCAAGAATCCCTCCCTGCCCTCCTTGCTTCCAGGGAGGTCTGAGGGACTAGTTTCCACCTGGGATCCCAAGTCCAGAACAAAAGCAGCGGGGCCACGTCGGGGGAGGGAAGGGGGTCCTCAGCATGGGCGCATGGGGCTGCGGAAAGATGGCGGCTAGCGTGCCTGCTGGCGGGGGGCACCTCGCAAGGCGCTGTCCCCAGCCCGACCCCATGAGGACCCGGGTTTGGCACAGCGTCCGGGGTGGTCCCGGTGCCCTGGGGTTCGCGGGAGGCTGGGCCTCCACAACCCCCCTCTCCGCCCCCAGGTCGGGTCCGCGCTTTCTGCTCCAGGTGAGGGCGCGGCGCGGTGTCACTTTACCTGTGTGCAGAGGGTGGTCCGGAGAAGCCTTGGGGCGGGGAGGGGCAGCAGGCAGCAGGAGCGGGACAGCAGGCAGCAGGAGCGGGACAGCGGAGCCTCACACGGGAGCGTACGGGGCGGCGAGTCCGGTGGGTCCTGCAGTCCGGACTGGGCCGCAGCACAGCACCGCGGCGCTGCCCGCCTGTCCTCCGCCAGCCCCTCCACCTCCTCCCAGACTCTCAGCCACATCCTCTGAGAGCTCACTTCCAGCTTCGGCAATTAGCAAAGCCCCTTCTCCCCGCCGCCCTCGACCCGCCCCCGCCCCCTCCCTCCTGAGGCCCCGCCCTGGCTGGGGCCCGGGGGAAGCCCCGGGGGCTGCAAGCTTTGCCAGCGCTGGCGCTGGGCAGCCTCCTAGCCTGGCTCCTTGAGCGGGTGTCCACCCGCGGCCTGGCTGCAAAAAGATCATCAGTCCTGTTAACCCTGGCTGCACTCTCCCGTCAGTTTGCTGGCTTCCAGATTGCGCCCAAAGCCAGGAACCAGCTTCCCCAGCACAGGCCTGGGCTGAGATGCCTGCCCAGGATCTGTTTGAGCAGTCTACTCATCTCCAGGCAGGGATGGCACTTCCACATGGATGTTTGGGCTTTTTTATTGTTTTTTGGTCATTGGTTATTATTACATGACCTCCAGGGTAGGTGCTCCACAAAGGGAGTGAAAACAGGATGCATGATATACCCCTCACCTCCCATGCTGTCTTTCTCTTAAATAATAAGCACTGCTGAACTATCTTAGATTCTGTACCTTCTCTCCAGCCATGAACCTATCACTGTCTTTAACTCTTGAAAACTTCATTAAACAAATTAATGTGGTGAAGGAAGCAATATGAGAAAGCCTATTAATCTGATGAGCATGGAACTGAACAAACCCTATAGATACTTTCCCTTTGATTTCTAGCCTATCAATACCTACAGTGAGTCACATACACTCAAGATTATTGTTTTTATTGTATACTTCATATATTCATTGATTTTGGACTCGTTATCATTTTGTTGAAGTGTTAAACTATGGTAATAAACAAACTTTTAATTAACTTTTCCTCCTATGATACAAATATAACTTGCACTTGAGCTTTAGCTAATTTTATGTTCTAAAATTGCCAAAACAAAATGATCAAGGTTTCTAGAATTTTACTGTATTTTCTACTATGTAATATTGTTCTATCTCTTCTGTATAAAGAAAATGAATGCTTGGGGCTCTTGGGTGGCTCAGTGTGTTAAAGCCTCTGCCTTCTGCTCAGGTCATGATCCCAGGCTCTCTGCTCAGCAGGGACTCTGCTTCCCTTCCTTTCTCTCTGCCTGCCTCTCTGTCTACTTGTGATCTCTGTCTGTCAAATAAATAAATAAAATCTTTAAAAAAAGAAAATGAATGCTTGATAACTAAATGAATGCTTTACTGAACAAATTAAATATGGCAATAGCATTTTATTTTATCATGCTTCACATATTAAACTATAATATTATATCACTAGTCTACAAATAATCTACTCGCATAGTCATTTGGAAGCTTTTAGCAAAAGAATTCTTCCTCCTGATTGTAGTATAAAAGCCACAGAAATATACAGAAGACTCCTAGGATAGAAAGTTAAATCCAGTTATCCGTGATGCCTTGAGTAGGACCTGACCTATGTATGTCCTGGGATGCACTAGTAACTGTTACATGTGATAGGATTATATTTAATATATACAGTTTCATTTACTTCACAAAGGACATATAAATTTGAGAATAAA
Organism: Mustela nivalis; assembly: GCF_964662115.1. Taxonomy (NCBI): domain Eukaryota; kingdom Metazoa; phylum Chordata; class Mammalia; order Carnivora; family Mustelidae; genus Mustela; species Mustela nivalis. The sequence continues at coordinate 38,020 of NW_028134543.1, read as the reverse complement.
ATATTTGATGAATCTATAAAGTCTATATCTATTTGTAACTAATGTGGTAGAATTAAGATGTTAATTTGAAAAAAAATTCATTGAACACATACACATATTCAATTGTTTTTATATATATAAACAGCATTATGTATTTATGTAAATAAATGCATTGTCAGTAAAATCCATTTACTTATCAATCATAAGGGTAATTTTAAGTACTAAGAATAAGAAATATGTGAAAAGATAAGTGTTCAAGAGTGCAGTTTGTGGTAATTAATACAATATGATAGGCTCATAAAAAAGATATATTACTTGAACTTAAAAGCTTCTATAATTAAGCGATGACCACTTGAAATTTGTAATTAGTCTTGCTGCAGTTTTTCCTTGCACTAATTGCCCTTCCCCAGAAGTTCATTAAGAATTTCTGTGAATGTCCTTATGTTTAATCTCATTCATAGATTCCACTGCTGCTCATAAAACAAAGCCAAAAAGAGAGGTAACTCTATGTGGCACTCCATCCACAAGCAATACATTCATAAATAATTAAAAAGCTCTCTACTTTATTTGTTACCCATTCAGCTGATAAATTTAAATGAGTAACTGAGGCCATTTTATCAGCACTTTTAATAGAATGCGACTCAGAAACTTCACAGTGTTATTTAAGAAGAAATGCTCACGTGTTAAGGTTTTTATTTTTTTTAAATCAACAAAATAATTTTCAAATATTAAAAGCAAATGTCTCCTTTTCCTCCAAGTTTCCTTGCTATGTCAAAGTTACAAATAAATACATTAAAATCGTATTTTGAGTAGTAGATAAAAACAAAAGTTTTGAAATTGTGGGTTGAGTGTCTGGGTTAACTTGTATAAATATGTGAACTCAATTTATTTAGACTTTATTAGATTTTTTTTTAGACTATTTAAAAATACATGCTGAGATAATGACAACATTATTTTATTCATTTTAATAAATTAATTAATTTATTTAATTATGTTTAGATATTTATTTATTAAATTAATGATTTAATATTTAATAATCTAAATTTGAAATATTTTAAATTCTAAAAATATTTATTTAATTAAATTGATATATTTAATATAAATATTTAATAAATTATTTAATCATTATTATAATTATGCAATACATTATGTATTGTGTAATAATTGCATTTAAATAAATAAATAAATGTATTATTTACATTATTTTATTTTATTTTATTTTATTTTATTTAGTTGACAAAGAGAGGGAGAACGCAAGCAAAGGGAGCTGCAGGCAGAAGGACAGGGAGAATTAGGCTCCCAGCTGAGTAGAAAGTTCAACCTGGGGTTCCATCCCACGACCTTGGGATCACCACCTGAGTCAAAGGCAGATGCTTAAGTGACTGAGCCATCCAGATGCCCAAGGCTTTGTATTCTTCGCTTCTAAATATTGATGCTCCTTCATCTCTGGAGTTAGTAAATTGATGTTGAGAATTCATATCAAAGTATTGATAGTAGCTGTTAAACAGAAACATGTAATTTAGGGGAAAAAAAGAGCAGAAGGAAGAGAAAGGCCAAAAGTCAAAAGCACATTAATATAAAATTTAATTAGATAAAAAAGCTGATATTCCTGAAGGGGGCTAATAAAAGAGCTGCAAAGAGCTGATAGGATTAGGAAAATTGTCCACTCCTGGTCATTTCATAATTTTAAACTATTCCTTATTAATAAATATACTTAGTTCCAGAAACACAATCACATAAGAACATTTCCACCAAGTTTCCTCTAACAGCATTTACAAATTAGACGTTCAAACAATGCAGTTCATTACATGTTGCATCTGTATCTTAAAGTTTAAACACTTTCTGTGACACATTTTCTAACAATTAAAATTTAAAAAAAATATATATATATATACATATATATCTATGTATATATATATATACCTTATCCCTAAATGGAAAATATATATATAGAGAGAGAGAAACCTCATCCCTAAATGAATCCTTTCTTTGTTTATTAGCTTAAATAGGTAAATTAGCAACAACAACAACAACAAACAGCTAATATTATAGAGGTAGGAACAATTGACCTTTTCATTCATTGCTATATTCTAAAAATTCCTATTTTATTTTTTTCTCAAGTCTGTCATAATAATTTTCTAAATCTCCTGCCTTATTCAATTTTTTTCTTTTAGTGGAAATCTCTATTTCATATTTATTTTCTCTTCCTCCACTCTTTGCTCTAATAATTCAATGTATTATTAGATTTTCTGTTTTTCTCTTTATCCAGATATATCTTTTCTTTCTTTCTTTCTTTTTTAAATAATTTGATTTGCTGGCATTTTACATCAGTACATGCTTTCTTATGGATGTTAGAAATGTCTGTGGAACTACTAGAAGAATAAACTTTTTTACCTTTAAGAAGTTTACAGTCTAGAGTGCCTGGGTGGCTCAGTTGGTTAAGTGTCTTCCTTCAGCTTAGGTCATGATGCCAGAATACTAGGATCCAGTCCTGCATCAGCTGCCTGCTCAGCACGGAGTCTGGTTCTTCCTCTCCCTCTGCCCCTCCCTCTCTCTCTCTAATAAATAAATAAAATCTTAAAAAAAAAAGACTTACTGAAATCTGAGACTGAATTACTAAATTCAGTCTTAATAGAAGACAGCTAAACAAAGCAATGATCACAACTGGAAAATTTAGCGAGATCATGGTTTAACATTTTTGGTTGACACAGGACCTCTTTCAGTAACAACTTTCCCTAAATATCAATTTCTTTTTAAGGCAAAATATTTTGACAAGAAATCCAGATCCTTCTGATCGTTTTCATATCAATTTAAGGTGACATCCTCAGAGTATATAATCAAATATGTAATTATTCTATCTGTTGCCTTGTATATTGCCTGTATCTTTTTCAGACTCAAAGTTCCATTGAGGTAGAGTTTTTTTTTTTAAAGCAGAGATTTTTAAAGTGTTTGATATATACAAGATGCTTAATAAGTGTTTACAAAGCCTATGTATTACAGAAGCCTTAAACAGGCTTTAAAATAATGTAGGTGATATTAGTGGTCATATCAAACAATTTTTAGGTTTCAGTCATGTAAATAACTACATTTCTGAGAGACAGAGAAACATACAAATGGTCTGGGTCCAGTAGGATAATGCTAGCATGTGTTGTAAATTCTCTTATATGACCTTATTCTTGCAAGAATTGGTTATGTGGCAGAAAAAAATGTATCACTATCTTATACTTTATTATTTAAAGAGATTTATGGAAGTCTTAATTTCTTACACTACCCCTTTGTTTCAGTGGACCTAATTTCCGTGGTAATGGTGAGAGGAAAGTAGGAAATTTAGGCAGCAGCAAAAATCTCCTACAAGGCACTATAAAATAAGGCTTGTTCTAGATCATGGGTCTGTCCAAAGGGGAATGTTAAGGGGTAGAATGGATGATGGATGCATTGTGGACTTATAACTTTAAGATTAATACTGTTATGCCCCAATAATTGGTCTATGATTAAAGAAGCGAGACTGATGTAAAGCAAAGGTCAAGCAAAGCTTTATTTCATGCCAAGCATCAAGAACCTAACCGAACGTTCGGGGCCACACCTCTTATGAGAGAAGGCAACCCTTTGCTGTTTCACAGTCTAGCTTTTAAGGGCAAAGGCCATGCAGTCAGGCCTGGCCACGCACAGGTGACCAATGAGATTTTAACACACACAGGAAACTCCACAGTGAGGCTAGATGACCAATTGCGGTTCAATTTACCCTAGTATAGACATTTGACCCAGCCTATTACACCTTGATTAGGATTGGTGCAAAAAAGTTTCCCAAAGGGCGGAGGAGTGGGGCATACTCCTTAGTATCTAGGGAGACAATATGCAAACACCGCCCCCCTCCCGCTGATTGATGTCTCCACCTGGCCTGACCCACCCTTGTATATGGGCTTTGTTACCTGGAGCTGATTTCCAGGACTTGTTTTTAAGTGAATCCCCTGGGGGAAGGGAAACAAGGACAGTTTAAGGGTTAACCTCAATGAAAGCCTCTTGCTAAAATATAAAAATATAAAATAGGTCCTTACATTACAACAACTCAGTAGGGAAAGTCCCAGTGTGGTGATAAAAGAAGTGAGGTAACTTGCATTGCACATTTTTTTTAAAAACGTGTAAGTTGTATTTTTCTGTGCCATGACATCATACTTTATCTTCATCTCTGTCTACTAGTTTAAAACTAGTTAAACAAACTCAACAATTTTTTTAAAAATATTTTATTTATTTATTTAAAAGCAAAAGCCAGAGAGAGAGAGAGAGAGAGCATGAGCAATATGGGGCTCGATCCCAGGACTCTAGAGATCCTGATCTGAGCCAAAGGCAGACACTTAACTGACTAAGCAAATGAGACTCCCACAAACTCAAAAATTTTATAAAAATTTATTTGTTGGGGTGCCTGGCTGGAACAGTCAGTAAAATATGTAAATCTTTATCTTGGGGTTGTACGTTTGAAATCCACCTTGGGTGTAGAGGTTTCATTTAAAAATAAAATCTTTAAAAAATTTTTTTTTTCATTTTTTTATTTAAGCCATTGTATGGCAGTGTTGATCACTATATTGTACACCTGAAACTAATATTAACCTTATTTTAACTAACTACGATTTAAATAAAAACTTTAAAAATAAAATAAAAATAATAATCATAAAAATAAAAAAGAGGAAAAATTATTTGGCAGGAAATTTTCTTAATTGCATTATTATTTATTATTATCATAGTCTGTGTGTGTCGGTGGGAAGTGGCTGGTATTACAGTGAGTTCCATATCTGTGTTACACTGAGGTCCATGTCTGTAGTCAGTCTTTTTTTTCTTTCAGTTTATTTTCAGGGATCCAAAATTCTTTGTTTATGCACCACACCCAGTGCTTCATGTAATAAATTCCCTCCTTAATACCCACCACTGGGCTCACCCAACCACCTGCCACCCTCCTCTTCAAAACCCTCAGTTTGTTTCTCAGAGTCCACAGTCTCTCATGGTTTGTCTCTCCCTCCGATTTCCCCCAGCACACTTCTCTCCATCTCCCAGTGTCCTCCACGTTATTTCTCATGTATTGAGTCTTATAAAAACTTTTATTTCTTTCCCTATTCTGCTTTGCATATGCTTACCTTAGATGTTAAAATGTTATAAACCTCTCCTGCCTGGTCCATTTTCTCTCTCTTCTCTCATGATTTCTCATGCTCTCCCTGCCAACCCCACATGCCTTACAATATCTGGATATGACTAATTTCTTCCTGAGCTACTTTATTCTACTCTGCCATATGGTTGCCCTTCCCTCTTCTGTACCATAACTTCTATCCCCTGCATTTGTGCTTTAACAATACCTAATTCTTTTCACTACATCTGTATCTTTGAGGTCAATACTCAGTAGTGCAATCGCTGGGTCATACGCTAGCTCTATTTTACTGGAAAGAAGGGCCATATGCACCCCAGTGTTCATAGCAGCAATGTCCACTATAGCCATTCTGTTGAAAGAGCCAAGATCCCCTACAACAGACAAATGGATAAAGAAGATGTGATCCAAGGATACAATGGAATATCACTCAGCCATCAGAAAGGATGAATACCCAACTTTTGCATCAACATGGATGGGACTGGAAGAGATTATGTTAAGTGAAATAAGTCAAGCAGAGAAAGTGAATCATCATATGGTTTCACTTATTTGTGGAACCTAAGGAATAGCATGGAGGACATTAAGAGAAGGAAAGGAAAAATGAAGTGGGGGGATTGGAGGGGGAAATGAAACATGAAAAACTATGGACTCCAAGAAACAAACTGAGGGTTTTAAAGATGAGAAGGATGTGGGGATGGGTGAGCCTGGTGATGGGTATTAAGGAGGGCACATATTGCATGGGGCACTGGGTGTTTTACACAAACAATGAATCATGGAACACTACTTCAAAAACTAATGATGTTTTGTATGGTAACTAACATAACATAATTAAAAAAAAAAAAAGGAGGGGGACAATACCTAACACTCAATCTTTGCTAGTTTCTTGTTTACCTCCTTTTAGAGTAAGCTCATTTAGTGTTTTTTTTTGGTTTGTTTTTTTTTTTTTGTCTCAACTAAAAGAAGAAAAATAATACACATTATTTTGAAAACTTTTTGAACAGTGTACAAACGTTAGTCAAGTCCACAATGTCTCATCTCTTCTTCCTCCTAACATGGCTAAGTTGAAAAACCCTTTATCTGGGAAAAGATCATTCTCCTGCCACCTTGTGTAAGATTTTGGCTTTAGGTTAGATTATCCTTTCTTTCCTTTCCTTTTTCTTTTTTTTTTTAAGATTTTATTTATTTATTTGACAGACAGAGAACACAAGTAGACTGAGGCAGGCAGATAGAGAGGAAGGGAAGCAGTCCCCCTGCTGAGCAGAGAGCCCGATATGGGACTCGATCCCAGGATCCTGAGATCATGACCTGAGCCGAAGGCAGCGGCTTAACCCACTGAGCCACCCAGGCGCCCTCTTTCCTTTTCTGAAAATAAGTTGAAAATATTAATAGCCTCAGTTTCTTCTTCCAAAATATGACTGCTTCTTTACCAAGTGCAAAAGCAACCCATTTTGACCATAGTAAATAGCTTGGACCTACTTTTTTTGGCTCACTGTTTTAGTGAGACAAGTGGAGTGAAGATGACACACCATTTCCAAATGTATTAATAATTGGTAGACCATACTTCTAAATTGAAGTTTTGTTGCCATTAAACTACGACCAGACTCGCTATAATTACAGAGGTAAATTCTTTATATTTACTATATTTGAAATTACCATATAATACCAAAATAAAATTATGATTATGTGAAGAGTCTGTAATATTAAGAAGATGACTTTGAAATGATTGCTTATCTAAATGAAATTTCCCATTTTATAATCTTGTATAAGCTTCCGTTGTCATTTCCTATTTAAAATCTATTAGAAGGCACTCTTATTTTCCCTTAAGTGGGAAGTCAAATGTGGAACAAATTCATCCCAAAGGAACTGATTCTATGTTCCACTGAAGACCAGGTGGCTTCCATGTGGCATTTTGCCTCTTGCATATTGTTCATCTCCTACAACAAATGGGGGTATGCTCTTTATTAAACTAATTCAACTCAATTAGAGACATTGTCTTCAAGGGATAACATCATAGAGACTAGAATCAGCATCATACTTTTGGGAAAATTGGGCCCAGGGTATTTGTTTTGTTTTAAGATTTTATTTATTTATTTGACAGACAGAGACCACAAGTAGGCAAATAGCGGGCGGGGGGGGGGAAGCAGGCTCCCTGCTGAACAGAGAGCCTGATGCAAAGCTCGATCCCAGGGCTCTGAGATCATGGCCTGAGCCGAAGGCAGAGGCTTAACCCACTGAGCTACCCAGGTGCCCCTGGGCCCAGGTTTTGATGGCTTCTTTCCTCAATCTTATAAAACCTATTTGAACTCTACTGGATGCCAGAACTGTTTAAAAATATTTGGTCCCTTGTAATTTTAACCTTCCAGTATTCAATGCACCTGATCCATGTAATATCCTATAGTATTTTTGTCAAATGAAGACTCTTAAAGTGTGTTTCTTGGGAGACACTTTTCAATTGGTTGCTTACATTTCTGCATTTATTATTTGTTCTAGGCCATCCTTTGAAGATGGTTGTATTGAATAGACTTGGAAGACAGAAATAGTATCTTTTTTTTTTAACTTAACCTGTTGTGTTTGCAAATATTTTCTGCCTCTGTTTTGATTCTTCTTGTGGGAACTGAGGCTCAGAACTGATATATAACTCCCATCCCTACACACACACACACACAGACACACACACACACACAAACACACACACACACACACACAGACAAATACTGTTAATATTCTGGCTACCTCTATTGCTGTGAATAATAAACTATATTACTTCTGAACCATGAGTCTGCGTCTTCTATCAACACCCAATAAACTACGGCAGACTCATACACCAGCTTTCAAATAAGGGAAAATAATCTCAGATGTTTTATATTTTTTGATAGTGTTACCTACTTCTGAACATATGACTGAACACATATAAAGCTGGAGCCATGACCATTTAGAGCTTCTTCTGTGGAAGAACTATGCATTCACTAGTAAACAAAAGTAGTTTCATCTTTTTTTTTTTTCCTCCTGGACACCATTTCCTCTCTCACACTGTTGCTCAAATTGGATGGAGTCTAAGGTCCTTTGAGGAAATTTTTGTTTAATGACTCAAAATAAAATAGGAAGAGTCTAAAGTGCTAAAAATAATTCTAGATAAAAGGTATAAGATCATGCCAGAAAGGATAGTAATTTTATCTAACAACTGCCTGTTCACCCCTTATTTGTTCATTAACTAATCTCCAAATTCCTGACTAAATCCCTTTTGTAAGCCAGAATGTGAGCTAAAAACTGGGATTTTAAAAAATTTTCATTTGAAATCCAGTTAGTTAACATATATGGTTGTATTAGTTTCATGTGTACAATATAACATATAGCACTCAGTGCTCATCATGACAAGTACTCTAATTAACCCCCATCACTTATTTAATCCATCACTCCTTTCAGATACCGTCAAGTAACCAACAGTTTGTTCTCTGTAATAAAATGTCTGTTTCTTGCTTTGTTTCTCTTTCTATGTCTTATTATTTCCCCTTTGCTTGTTTGTTTTGTTTCTTTTATTCCATATATGAGTAAAGGTATTTGTCTTTCTCTGAATGACTTATTTCACTTTTAGCATTATACTGTCTAGTTCCAACCATGTTATTGCAAATGGCAAGATTTCAGTCTTTTGTATGGCAGAATAATATTCCATTGTATATAGATACCACTTATTCTTTATTCATCAATTGATGGATACTTGGGCGCTTTCCATATCTTAGCTTTATAAATAATGCTGCTATAAACATAGGGGTGCTAGCATCCCTTTGAATAAGTTTTCTTATATTCATTGGGTAAATACACACCAACAGGTTTGTTGGATCACAAAGGACTTCTATTTTTAAATTTTATGGAAATTCCATACTGTTTTCAAATATGGCTGTATCAGTTTGCATCACCACCAACAGTTCACAATTGTTACTTTTTCTTTTTTTTTTTAAGATTTTATTCATTTGACAGAGAGAGATCACAAGTAGAGAGAGAGAGAGGAGGGAGCGGGCTCCATGCCTGGCAGAGAGCCCGATGTGGGACTTGATCCCAGGACCCTGAGATCATGACCTGAGCTGAAGGCAGAGGCTTACCCCACTGAGCCACCCAGGCAGCCCCCACAAGTGTTACTTTTTCACATCCTCTCCAACACCTTTTGTTTCTTGTAGTGTTGATTTTAGCCATTCTGACAGGTGTGAGGTGGTATCTCTTTCTAGGTTTGCTTTGCAATTTCCTGATGATACATGATGATGGCCATCTTTTCATGTATCTACTGAACATTTGAATGTGTTCTTTGGGGAAACACTTGTTCATGTCTTCTATCCATGTTTTTATTGGATTATTTGTTTTTGGATGTTGACTAAAAACTGGATATTAAGTAACACACAAGACAGGTTTCCTTGAGCTTAAATTTTATTTGCATGAGTATCATTAACAGGAAAAAATATGCATATGTGTATGTACAAGTGTGTTTATGTATACATCTATCTATCTATCCTCTATCCCCTGTCTTCTAACTGTGGTAAATCCTGTAAGGTGGGGAATGGGATAGTCTGAAGAAATATGCTGCTGGATATGCTGGGTAAGCAAATTTAATTGCACTCAGATGCATTGGATATAAGTGAATCACTCAAATGAGTTATTTAATATTATATAGAAACAAAGTAAAAGTTTATGTAGTTGAAAATAATAGGTAGTTAAAATAATTTTTTTGTTTGTTGTTTTTGTGTCTTTTTTTGTTTATATATACTATGGTGTGAATGTTTATGTCTTCCAAAATCATATTATGAAATCTCACTCTGGAAGTGATAGTATTAAAACATAGGGGCCTTTGGGAGGTGATTAGGTCATAAGTGGGATTACAGTCCTTTTAAAGGAGACCCCAGAGAGTTCTCTTGCTTCATTCATCATGTACGTTTACAGTGAGAAGATAGCCATCTATGAGGAAGTGGGCTCTCCCTGGATCTGCCCATTCCTTAATCTTGAACTTCTCCGTTCTAGAACTGTGAGAAATAAATTCCTGTTCTTTATAAGCTATTAAGTCTATATCATGTCCGTTATAGCAGCCTGCATGCAGAAGGACACTATGACCTAAAATGAGAGCAATAAATATAAAGTTTCAGTAAAGTCAGTTGGTACAATGTTTTTTTTTTACTTAGAGAAGACATGCTGCTTCATGTTAAACCTTGATATTGTATATGTTTCTTGAAGGGCCACTTCTTACTCCTTTGTGTGTTTTCCACAAAGTCCAGGATGATGCCTTACATAAAGGTAATATTTTATAAATAATGTTGGAAATATATACTTCTCTAAAATCTTATTTTGCCTACAGATTACTTGGATCCACTTTGCCTTGTGTAGAATATTTGAAATATATTAAGAACAGAATGTCTCTCTAAATAACATTTAGAATCATCATTAGTTTATGACTCCTGACTCATTTGTTTATGCAGTGATACATACTACAAGAACACTGAAGTTTGTAATATAATTTTGAATTAATCACCAAGCTAGTTTATTTTAACTTATGAAAAAATAATTTCTCATGTTGGTTTAATTCTGCTCTTATGTTATGGTCATGACATTTTCATTAAAATAAAGTAGAAAATAGAAATAAATAATAAATGAAAAATAAAAACTAAAAAATAAAAAAATAAAAGCAAATCTCTTGTGAAATGTTAAACTTTTCTTACTTATTTTGTTTTTCTTTTCCTCTACCATGCTGGCAAAGCTGTATGTTGAAGATAGGTACAATTTTCTAGGTGCTAGGTTTGTTACTTTTGCTAAAATTTTCAAAATATAAGAAGTTGAATAGTCATGGATTGTTTATTAAACTCCTTATCTACACATATAAAAATAAAACAATGATGGGACCTGGGTATTTCTAAAATTGTATTCTGTTTTTCCATATTATGGTTTACAATGTAATTAATAAAGATCTGCATATATTAACATCCATCCCCTTCTATCTCATCTGTATGTCCATACAGAGCATGTATGATTTCTATTCATTGCTATGTTGTGGTGAAGAGATTGTCTGAAGTAGCCTATATTTATGCAGGTAGATCTTAAGCTACGGTGCTCTTGTTTATTTGCTTGTTCATGATCAGTATGTCTGAAAGATGGTAACTATTGCATCAGGTGTGACGCTTAAAAAATATTATTGGTGCCTGATACGCTGTAATGAAATAGGTAAGTCGATTCATAATTTGTTAATTAAATTAGAAAAGAAATTCCTTTGGATTTGTTCTTTATTAAGAGTTTTTTTTTAACGAATTCCTTGGGATGTTTTTTGTGTAATATATATCACATGCCTCAACCTTTAAATTTGAATTTAGAAAAGAGTTATCAGAATGAGCCTAGAAAATATTGTTATGGGGGCGCCTGGGTGGCTCAGTGGGTTAAGCCGCTGCCTTCGGCTCAGGTCATAATCTCAGAGTCCTGGGATTGAGTCCCACATTGGGCTCTCTGCTCAGCAGGGTGCCTGCTTCTTCCTCTCTCTCTGCCTGCCTCTCTGCCTACTTGTGATCTCTCTCTGTCAAATAAATAAATAAAATCTTAAAAAAAAAAGAAAACATTGTTTTGAAATATTTTTGTTCTGTTATATTATGTTAACTTGGGAAATAATGGTAGTTATTTTTATTAGCATTTCCTACTTTCCACATGCTCTTACAGATGAGATACCATGTTTTTCCTACTCTTTTTATCATGGTTGTTATATTCTTCATGATCAATAACAATCAATGAAAATTCATAACATTAATTTTCTTTGGGAAAGTGATATTTTAGCAGGAATCCATGACCAAAAATTTTAGCTGTTGTTCTTCCAGGAGATGAGACTATCAATGTTCCCGAAATTTCAAGAAATAGAACTTATTAATTGTGTTGGTTGATGTTTATTGTCTCTGAACTTAGAGGTGCATAATTCAATTTAAAATTTATTTTGGGGGCGCCTGGGTGGCTCAGTGGGTTAAAGCCTCTGACTTTGGCTCAGGTCATGATCCCAGGGTCCTGGGATCGAGCCCCGCATCGGGCTCTCTGCCTAGCAGGGAGCCTGCTTCCTCTTCCCTCTCTCTCTGCCTGCCTCTCTGCCTATTTGTGATCTCTATCTGTCAAATAAAATAAATAAAATCTTAAAAAAAAACGGAGTGGACCTTATGGGGATGCTTATCTGAAATTGAGGGACATTATAAAAAAATAAAAAATAAAATTTATTTTGAATTGAAAACAAGATCTTACTGAAGTTTAGGCATCCCACTTTTATCAGGCCTCCAGTACATTCTAATTTATTTATAGAAAATATCATAAACATGAATGACACTTTTCCTATTGCATTTATATGAAACTGCAATGACTCAAAGATGTCAGATTTGAAAAGCACTACCTTTCTATAATTTCTGTTTCCTAGGAGGAATGGATATGCCATTTTAGCTCAATTATCCAACAGTATTCAAAACCACCATGAATTTTAAAACATAGTTATTACACCCTAAAAATCAAGTATGAAAATGTATAAGCAACCAAATCTCTATCTGTAAATGAAATACTCCCACACAGACAGGTTTTAAAACTTTCTAACTTAAGGAATTTGGTAGCACAGACTCAGGGTAGTAGTTTCAGTGCCTACAGTATACTTTCAGGGAGAGAGTAATGTAAGCTCTGAGTCACTTTCTGCCTAGAGATGACCTAATAGTGGTTCTGGCATTGTTTGTTTGTTTTTGAAAATACGTTCCTGGGCGTCATTCAGAAAATGCAGAGTTTGGCATCTATATAAATTAAGGATGATCTTTTTGAACTTTTGTCTTTCATTACATCAAATTAACATAATTGGACAGAAATTCCACTAAATTAAGCATTGTTAGGAAATGTGTAAATTGGAGCTACTCAAATTAGTTGCTCTTTGAACTATGTGCTGTTGGTTCAGGATTAGATAAGGATTTTGAAGGCAAACCTAAGTCATTGCTTCCTTTTTTGAGAGATTCTCAGCATATTTTCTTAAAATTAGCTGAAATAAACAATGTGTTTAGTCGCAAAGTGATTTGCATTTTTGCACAAACTCCCTATCTCCTTGAGAATTATAACAGATATTTCATGAAACATCATTGATCTTTACTTTGTTACACTGCTGTAAAGTACATTCAGAGTTGCCAGTTAAAGGTGTTAGTGTTGAGATAAAATGTCATGCATTTTTCTTCAGTTCCATGCAAATGAACACAGTAATTTATTAAGACACAATGAAGAAAAAAAAATTGACAATGAGTTCCAGATTTTAAAAATCACTTGCCATTCAATCCAAATTGTGAGTTTGATCAGTTACCGAACACTTTATAATGCACCCCCGGTAATTTTACAGAGATTACTTTTTTCTTACCAATTCTTGATTATTCTGTCTTGCAATGCAGAGAAAGCTAACTAATTTAAAATAAACTTCCGTTAATTTTGATTGTTATAAACTTAAAATTGACTAATTTCCATATACAGAGTTTAAAATGTTCACAATTTACATTAAATATATATTTTGTGTATATATTACCTTGGAAAAATTATACTGAAAATTGAAATTAAAATGATGTTGTATATAGCTGCAAGAAGCCGCCTGTCCCATTTCATCTTACTATATAAGTTGTGTCAGGTAATTTATAAAATCCCTGCTGCATAACAAATCTATTTTTTGTTGGAATGGGTAGTAATGTTTCTTCTTATTTCGAAATAAGAGTTGGTCTATGAGTGCCTCTGCAACTGTATTTTTCCTAAGTGGCTTCATGGTCTTGAACTGAGAAAGCTCAGAGCATTAAACATCAAAGTAATATATTTTGACATAATTAGACATCAAGGAAATGCAATTAAAATGACACTGAGATATCACTACACACTTACCAGAATGGCTAAAATAAAATATAATGACAAGCCCAAAAGAAAAAAATATACCATTTGATGATACACAATGGCAAGTTGTACCATAACTTAACCATCTCAGACTAGTGTAGTGTTAAATTTGTTTTTCTAAGCCATGTTTTGGGTCACTTACAACTTTTCAAGGATATAAAGTGCTATCATTTTACTTAAAACTGTGAAATTTGGTCAGATTTAAATTTCAATTTATGTTAAAACATTCTGTAAACTGTGTTAGTCTTTGACATTTGTTCCCTCAGTTCAGTGAATAACACTATATCATATTCTGAAAAATACGCTAATTTTTATTTTGAAAAATATCCCTTTTTCCTCTTATGGTAATTATTAATATGAATTAATAGTAGAATTTGATATGGTCCAATATGACCATAAATACTTTATTGTATATTATCAAATTTAATAATGAATATAATGTACTTCTTTGGACAATTTTTAAAGACCAGTCTACTCTTAAAACAAAAAAAAATGGATTCCCACCAACAGCCACTCTGGAAAACAGCATGGAGGTTCCTCAAAATGTTGAAAATAGAACTGCCCTATGACCCAGCAATTGCACTATTGGGTATTTACCCTAAAGATACAAATGTAGTGATCCAAAGGGGCACATGCACCCGAATGTTTATAGCAGCGATGTCCACAATAGCCAAACTATGGAAAGAACCTAGATGTCCATCAACAGATGAATGGATCAAGAAGTTGTGGTATATATACACAATGGAATACTATGCAGCCATCAAAAGAAATGAAATCTTGCCATTTGCAACAACATGGATGGAACTAGAGCGTATCATGCTTAGCGAAATAAGTCAAGCAGAGAAAGACAACTATCATATGATCTCCCTGATATGAGGAAGTGGTGATGCAACATGGAGGCTTAAGTGGGTAGGAGAAGAATAAATGAAGCAAGATGGGATTGGGAGGGAGACAAACCATAAGTGACTCTTAATCTCACAAAACAAACTGAGGGTTGCTGGGGGGAGGGGGTTTGGGAGAAGGGGGTGGGATTATGGACATTGGGGAGGGTATGTGCTTTGGTGAGTGCTGTGAAGTGTGTAAACCTGGTGATTCACAGACCTGTACCCCTGGGGATAAAAATATATGTTTATAAAAAATAAAAAATTAAATTAAAAAAAAAATAAAATAAAATAAAAAAAATGGAGATGCACTTCTTTAGTTCACACAAATTTCATTTTATTATATATAACCTCAGATAAATTTCAACAAATCATAATTTATTAAACTCATGTCTACTTAAAAATCTCATAGAAGAGTTAAACCATCAAAAATAAAAATAAACACACACAACACACACACATCACCCATGTATTGGCAAATCACAATTGCTGTAACAATACATTAGGCATTCCACAGTTAAGGGCTATCAAAATTTCCATCAGTGACAAAAAGATTTGTATCCAAATGGACTGATTTTCCAGAATCCAAGAAAAAGTCTCCTAGGATTTATTTAAAGGTAAATATTTGAACAAATACTTCTTAAATTTAGGAAATTCCGAACATACGATTAAAGAATATTTGCAGTGCAGACTATATTCAATCCTTTCTTCAAAATGTGCCTTTGAGTACATAATTCTGTTTTCTCGATCTAAATTGAGCTGTCTTCCGAGGAAGTTTTCCAAAATGTGTGTCTCTGTGTGATAAATGTTCTAAGACCTAACATGCCTCATTGTATTTTTACTGTGCTCTCAAATTTAATCAATAATTTGGATTGATGTATAATACCTAGTTTCAAATATCTTTTCCATCTATAAAAACTCCCAGCTGTCTCTTTATATGCTATTACTATTGAGCATTGTGCTGTCAGTATTATTCTTGTACATTTTAGGTGATCTGTTCTTCTCTTGGGCATCATTTATGCTCTTCTCTGTTTTTGATATTCTTAAAACTCACCATAATGTATACGAGTGGTTTTTAGTGTGTGTAGTTTTTGTTTTGTTTTGTTTCTGATATCTCATGTTTGGCATCATTTTAAGTCTGGTATCTTTTATCTTTCTTTAATTCTCCAAAATTTATCTCAGTACTTATATAAATATTTTCTTTATTTTTTTTCTCTTCTGCTGTATTTGGGCAGAAGTCATTAATTTGTTTGTTTGTTTTTCCCAACTCATTTATTTATTTTACAACTATATTCATCTTAGTCTCCATTTATTGTATTCTTTATTTCAACAATTTTCATTTAATTTATATTCACAGTATAGTATCTTTCTTTTCCTTGTATATGTATATCATTATTTTATCATATACTTTTAAGCTATTTTTAAAAATATTTTATTTATTTATTTGAGAGTGAGAGATCACAAGTAGGCAGAGAGGTGGGCAGAGAGAGAGGAAGGGAAGCAGGCTACCTGCTGAGCAGAAAGCCCGATGTGGGGCTTGATCCCAGGACCCTGAGATCATGACCTGAACGGAAGGCAGTGGCTTAACCCACTGAGCCACCCAGGCGCTCCTTTTAAGCTATTTTTTAAAAGTACAGTCATTCTTTTTTTTTTTTTTAAGATTTTATTTATTTATTTATTTGACAGAGAGAGATCACAAGTAGACGGAGGGCAGGCAGAGAGAGAGAGAGGGAAGCAGACTCCCTGCTGAGCAGAGAGCCTGATGCAGGACTTGATCCCAGGACCCTGAGATTATGACCTGAGCTGAAGGCAGTGGCTTAATCCACTGTGCCACCTAGGCGACCCTAAGCTATTTTTTTAATTCCTGTTCCAATAACACTTGGATTGGCATATAAAGTTAACCACATCATATTTTTTAGGTAAGTAATTGTACTTTTTATGTGCATAGTTATTTTGGTCCATGAGTTCAGCTCTTCTTAGGATCATCAAATCTCTGTAAAGTCTGGGTATGCTAGGATTTTCTAAGCAACAATAAAATACATTGAAACCTGGTAGCTTAATTATAATAATGTTTTCTTTCTCAATCATTCACAATAGTATTGCATTCTGAGTAGCTTCCTTCTATTTTGAAGCTATAGTGTTTGGAAAAACTTGAATTATGATATCACTGTGATAATGTGAATTAGTCAGGGTTTTTCAGTGAATCGGGAAGAGAAAAAAAGGAAGATATTCTCCAGGGCCAACTCTAGAAGTGACTATTAAAACATCTGTTCAAATTCAATTGAACAAAACTCAGAAATGCCATCTCCAGTGAAATACAAAAAAGATTATATATAGTTCTGGGCACACACATCTCATTTGACCCAATGATGTATATCAATGAAAGACTGAAGGCCAATCACCACTCCATGGGAGAATTTAAAAATAAATTTACTAATGAGGCCAAGAATTCAGAATCACAAATACTTCAGAACTAATAATAACTGCCTTCACTTGATGTTATTCTATAAGATAAATCCTATGATCAAGTTTCAATTTTAAATTCTTACAATTTTAAATTCTTAAATCGTTATGAAGAAGCATCATTTGGAGGGAGCAGTTTTCATAATTTATCATCCATCAGCCTTTTTTTAAAGATTTTATTTATTTATTGGACACAGAGAGAGAGAAAGAGAGAGAGAGAGATCACAAGTAAGCAGAGAGGCAGGCAAGCAGGGAGGGAAGCAGGCTTCCTTTTGAGCAGAGCCCGATGTGGGGCTGGATCCCAGGACCCAGAGACCATGACTTGAGATGAAGGCAGAGGCTTAACCCACCACCCACGTGATGAGAGAGCCACTCAGGTGCCCCTCATCCATCAGTCTTAATTGATTGGAGGAAAATGTGTGGAGGAATAATGCCTTAGGGATCTAATCTCTCTAAAGAATTTTCAAGTCTTTACCCCTTCAAGGTTTTTGTACAGTTCTGATAGCCTCTAAACATCCAGCGGATTTCTACAGTGACAGGCCTGTTAAAACGTGTCTTCAAACCAGGAATAGAGCTTTAAACATACCAGTCAAGGGCAACTTTGAGTCTTTTAAGGAATTTATCATCATTTCTTTCTTTTTGGTTAATATCTGAAATAGTTCCATATTACACTGGCATAATTTCTCCAGAGCTGACTTTGAAGGAGGCATTCAGTTCCACCTAGTTCCACATTTTGGAAAGAACTATACTTCTATATTAAAAAAAAAACATATTTTAGGGCGCCTGGGTGGCTCAGTGGGTTAAAATCTCTGCCTTCGGCTCAGGTCACGATTCCAGGTTCCTGGGATTGAGTCCCACAGTGGGCTCTCTTCTCAGCTGGGAGCATGCTTCCATTCCTCTCTCTCTGGCTGCCTCTCTGCTTTCCTATGATCTCTGTCAAGTAAATAAATAAAATTTTAAAAAAAAACATATTTTATACCAGTTATTCATGTTTATTTACTAAGATATCACAATACAAATAATACAAACAGTTGCTCTTTATTAATACCTTCAACCAAGATCATAAAATATGTCATATTTTCTCCAAAAATTTTATATCATATGATAGGTGAGATATATATAAAATTACATTTAAAGTTTTAAAAATATCAGCAAATATTTTCATTTAATAGCAATTTTGAAAAGAAATCTACTTTTCCAAACACGACTTTTTTTTTAAAGATTTTATTTATTTATTTGACAGAGAGAGATCACAAGTAGGCAGAGAGGCAGGCAGAGAGAGAGGAAGAAGCAGGCACCCTGCTGAGCAGAGAGCCCGATGCGGGACTCGATCCCAGGACCCTGAGATCATGACCTGAGTCGAAGGCAGCGGCTTAACCCACTGAGCCACCCAGGCGCCCCCAAACACGACTTTTTATCCTATTTATTTTGAATTTTGTCAACAACTGATAAAATATTTAGCGAGACTATAAATGTTAGATCGAAAAAAATGATTAATAGATGTAGGTTCAAATTATTATGTTCCATTAAAAATGATTTAGTCTTTGATGAACATCTGTTTGGTAATATGTTGTATCCAGATATAGTAAATTAAAGACATATATAAAATTATAGGGAAATGACATCTTCCGTTCCATTTTGAGTAGAGCTTTTAAAATGCTATTTGTCACAAC
The DNA here is from genome assembly GCF_964662115.1 of Mustela nivalis. Lineage (NCBI taxonomy): Eukaryota > Metazoa > Chordata > Mammalia > Carnivora > Mustelidae > Mustela > Mustela nivalis. Next base: position 19,004 of record NW_028134543.1, on the reverse strand, counting down.
CTGTCATCTTGTCATTATGTAGCATTATGTAGCAATTAAAAAATGTATACTCTTCACTTCGAAGTCTTTTGGAAATCTAAAATATGACTTTCTATGGTTTGTGTCTCCATATTGCTTTATTGCCAGTTAAAACAAATCCACATGCTTTGATTCAAAGGTAATAAATTCCTCTTATTTGGAAAAAGGATGTTTATTTTTGTTCTCTCACCCTTAGCAGGTGGTTTCATTTTAGCACACTTCAGAGTTATAATTTCATGCTTATTAAAAACATTTATTTTGATCTACATAGATGAATGAAACTTTTATTTTATTAAATTATTTGCCAAAAAATCTGTGATTTTTAAAAATGTATTTCCTTTGAAGGGTTATTTTAGAGCATTCAAAGAGGATCTAAGAGTGTGGTATTATGCAGTTTTTAAGTAGGTATGAAATGGTTAATTATAGGATTGTTTCTTTAAGGCTTACGTATATTGTCCATTATATGCTATAAAATATTTTGAAAGTAAATTTAAGGTATGTTTTATGTAGTTTATTTTATGGAAAAAAATATTGAAATGACTTGTGAAATTCAGTATACTCTCAACATTAATTTATTTTGAAATTTACCAGTTGTGTACTGAACTTTTATATGGCAGATATTACTTCAGACTACACTGGTAAATGAAATACTTGGCTTTGTAGAACTTTTATTTTAATGGGTGAGACAATTCAAAGCTATAAACCTTAATAAAAATGGCATAGTGCATTCAAAAAGGAAGAGTACAATGGGGAAAAAGAAAAATTCGATCAGGGTGAGAAAAATCAAGGTTGCTAGGCAGGGGATGGGGAGTTAAAATTTTTAATAGAAAGATCAGGGTAGTTACAATGAAGCTGACAATTGAACAAAGGTATGGAAAGGTGATGAATTTGCGCAGAACTATCAGCAATAGGGTCACTCCAGACAAAGGAATTGGCTATCTTGAAGGCCATAAGGTTGGATCATGCCTGGCATATCTGAGGAATAGCAAGGAGGCCACTGTGAGTGACTGAAGAGTAGCAGGAAAAGAGGTCACAGAGGTTAAATGACTGGCTAGATCATGTAAAAGCTTAAAAGTCATTGTAAAACTCTGGCTTTTATATTTGGAAACTTACTGTGTGATAGAATTTCTGCTAATAACTGAGAGTTCAAATGTCCATAAAATTTCAAGGATTCTTATTCTAGTAAGACAGAATAAAGAGAAAGAGTTCATATTTTCACATGGTGTAACAAATGCTCGGAGATCCAAGTGTAGGAAGCTAAGGGAGCACAGAAGAAGGCACTAAAATCACACCATATATTTGATGACTGTGACTATATATAAATTTGTATTTTCTAGATTTTTTGTAGTCATGGAATCACACAGTATATACAATTCATTGCCTGGATTTTCTTTTCTCAGCATCATTACTTTGAGAATCTCCAATTGTCTTTGCTCTATTGATGGACATTGATGAACATTTCCACTGTTTTCAATTCTTAAAAATAAAGCTGCTATGAAATTCATATACAAGTCCTTGTATGAACATAGGGTTTGTTTTTCTTGGTTAAATGCCTAGAATAAAATGGCTATTTGTGTAACTGCAACATATTTTTCATTTAAAAAAATTTTGAAACTATTTTCCAAAGTGGTTGTATCATGATATATGCCAACAACAGTTTAGATTTTTTGTTGCTTCTCAATCTAGCTCAGACCAAGTACAATTAGCCTTTATAATTTTAGCCATTCTAATAGATATGTAAGCATGGCTCATTATGATTTTAATTTTTATTTCTTTAATGTTTAAATGTTGAGAAATTGGCCATGTGCTTTTAAGCCATCCATATACTTTTGGTGACATGTCTCTTCCATTATTTCCTTCACATGTAAAATTGGATACTCTGTTTGGTTATTAGTAAGGTTTTTTATTTTTATTCATTTTTAAATAATCAGAGTAGATGTCCATTCTCAGATATTTAATTTGCAAATCCCTTCTCCATCTTTACGGTTTCTCAATGGAGCTTTGATAGCTGTGTCTTTCAAGAAATATGCTACTTCTTTCCTGGTACACGGAGGTATGACTACAACATTATCAATGTTGACCTTTGCAAAGAAAATCATGGCTTAAGATATATGTAGTCTGCAGTTGTTGGGAGTGTTCACCATCCTTGCCTCTAACTCATCTCTCACTGCCCACACATTCAGGTATAGGGGAATATTGATTGACAAAATATTTATTGCCAAATAACACTATTTGGAGAATAAGAAAAATGCAGGCACCTGATTATATAATATTCCTTAAATAAAATATGTTTTTATAAGTGCTATTGGAAGTAAATTCCTCAATACTTTAATCACACAGAATGATGGAATCCTAGATTTTTTTTCCTTGTATTTACTAAGAAAATGATCATGCCTCAAGTATATTAAAATGGAATAGGGAAAATTAAAAATTGTTTTAAGTTGATTTGCGTGTGTTGTGCGTATGTGAGAGAGAAAGTGAGAGAGAAAGAGAAAGAGAGAAAAAGAGAAAGGGAAAGACAGAGAGGTGGCTGCAGTGAATTGATGAGTTGGAAGATAGATTTTAAAATTTTGTCTTTTGCTTTCTACATTTCCTTTTCCTTAGGTTCAAGAGAACAATCAGTAATATCTCAGATGCCTGCTGGTAACATCAGCAGAAAGAGTTAGAGGTTCCTAGAAAATTAAAGAAGAGATATAGTTTTCCTGACATAAGAAAAGTCATTTTTTGTCCCCAGCTATTTTCAATGATCTATACCCCACCTGTGTACTTGCCCAAGCACACTTCTTCCAAAACTTCCTGGGAGGTTCTTACAAAGAAATGCAAAAACCTCACTCCTCAAGGATTTTGAGGGAACAAGGCAATGGGAAAACTAACAGTCACCACCAGACCAGGAAATAGCCTAAGCTATTGAGACAATAAATCAGTGGTAAAACTCCTAGTGCTATTTCAAAAGTAATCAAGGCCTTGCATTCCTTGTCCCAGAAAATGAGCCCAAGACCCCATCTAGTTTATATCTGCTCTTGAAGCCTGCAGAGTCCCTTTCCCTTGTCCAACAGTTACCTCTGCTTTATTCTAACGTTGACGTTTCTGCCCTCGGTGGAATACAAGTTTCATTCAGGTGAACATGCAATACATATTGCACAAATACATATGTGGATGTGCATGCATCCACAACCTTATGACCAACCATACACGGGATAATAAAACTCTCCCTTCTGAGTATTCATCTTAAATACTAAATAAAAATCTCTCTCCTGTTCAAACAGTCAAGGCTTTGGAACTTATTCCCTGGATCTCCTTGTATGTTGTAAACAAAGATTCCTTTGTTTGACAACTCCACCTGTTTCTGTGATTCACCAAAGACTGACCTCAGTTAGTTCAGTTGCTGTAATGGCTTTCACTACTCTGATTCTATCTCTGCAAGTCTCCAAATTTAACTATTTTTTCTCCCAATTCCGCATGTTCTTGGCTTTAAACTGCAACTCTGAAGAGAAGATTTGCTTGTTTAAAAAAAAAATCAAGAAAAGGGAGTAGCAGTCAACATTGTTACTTTGAACTTCCTGCCCTAAGGGGCTCTCCTGTTCTTTCTCTTTGACTTCCTGGACTAAAACGACAGAAATTTGGCAATACATCACTCCCCAATCCAGATTCCTGCCAGAACAGTTTATACTCTTAGAAAAATATTAGTTTAAAAGATCACATAATTAAATACTTAAGCATGTAGTGTAATATAGTGGTTTACAAGAAATATATTTTGGTCATCTGAATATTTGGTTTTCAGCCATGGCTACTGACTCACAGCTCCTAAAACTCTTGGGATTTCCTGTGATAAGGGTGAGAGAGGTGTGTTTTGTTATGTTAATGAAGTGACCTTCAGACCTCACTCAAGGCAAGGGCTGTTTGCCTGAAGGACCAACCACTTGGTGAAAGCCTTCACAACTTTTTGCCCAACCCGTGCCTCCCCTTCCTCCCAATACAGGATTATCTGGGGAGGGAAGAGGATCTGGAGATTAGATCAGCAAATGACAATGATTTAGTCAGTCATGACTATGTCATGAAGCCTCCACAGAAAACCTGAAAGGACTGGGTTCAGAAAGCTTTTAGTTTGTTAAATGTATGAAAAGGCAGGAAGAGTGGCAGTCTTACAGAAGGTAATAGAAGCTCTGTGCCCATTCTCCATACCTTGCCCTGTGCACTTCTTTATCTATCTATTGATTTAAATCTTCTATTATATCTTTTAATAAGCTGGCAAACATAAAGTAAGTATTTTTCTGAGTTTTGTGAGTCCCTGTAGCAAATTAAAAGAACGTAAGAAGTAGGCCACTGGGACCTCCAACCTGTAGTTGCTCAGTCACAAGCACAGGTAATAACCTGGGGCCTACAGTGAGACTGGCATCTGAGATGGGGTTGGAGATAGTCTTGGAGGACTGATCCATTAACTGATGAAATCTTACACTATGTTCAGGTAGATAGTGTCAGAATTTAGTTGAATTCTTGGAGATCCTGCTGTTGTCTGAAAATTATTTGGCATTGTTGGTATGATGTCCTAAAGCCCAAAAAGATATAGCTACCTCAAAATAAGAATACGGTTGACAGCTTATATATAATAAGTGAGTATTTCAGGGATTTAAAATATACCCAATAAATAATGTAAGGAAATAAGGAAAGATTTTGAAATAAAAACAAGAATAAGAACCTAGTGGTACTAATAGATTAAATATATGTAATCTAGTTGAATTAAGAATACAATGGATAGAATACGTAATGGATTCAATAGAGATAAGAAGTCACTTAAGGATATAGTCATCTGGATACCAGCAAAGCATTAAAATTATCAATATAAAAGAGGTGTAAGATGTAGGTGATGTGTGTGGAACAAAAGCTAGAGAAGAAATTAGATTTCCTTACTACTCATAGCCTGTTGACAAGTCCTTGAAGCTCCTCTGGGGACTCAGCTGCTTCCATGTGGACACATCCACTCAGGGCAAAAAGCATTCTTAGTCCACCCCCCAGGATACTGAAAATCTACTTTCACATGTAAAAATTACTTTGGAAACTTCTTTATCTCTACTCCCCACCCCTGCCCTCAAGATATACATTGGCAATCATCTCCCAAGCATATACCCACTGATATACATCAGAAGAGTCTCTTCCCTGAGTTTTTACTAAATAGTAAGAAATGACCTTTCCCTAACAATAGCTAGCCCCCTCAAGGTCCTGGAAACCTTGTTTATAAAATACCTTGGAGGCTTGTGCTATCCCTAACCTCCTCCCAAATTGAAAGTATATAATCAGCCACTCTTCATGACCCTCTCTCTCTACTCCAAATAAATAAATAAATATTTTTAAATAAAATAAATAAATGACTTTTTTTAAATGAAAGAAGAAAAAGGAAAGAAATATTTGAATATTAATGTACATCTATTTCTCAAGCATAAAATAGTCAAGACACTGGATTAAAACTTACATACAAGAAAAGAAAGAAAATATTCATAACTATAGTTGACTCTATGAATCCCAAACTAGGGCATACATACCAAAGACACACAAAAAATATCACAAGTGTTAGAGAGAAAAAAAATAATTCATTAATAAAGAAACAAGAATCAGACTGACAGAAATTTTTTAAATAACATCAGATATAAAAAAAGAATGAAGTAATAGCTTTATTATCTTGAAAAAAAATCGCAAATGGAAACATTTAGATCCTTATAAAATGTCATTGGCATAGGAAGGCATAATAAAAAAAATATTTTCAGGAATACAGACCACAGATAATTTGCCTTAATTTGTGTAGGCAGCACTTAAATACTAATATTATTTTAACAGTTAAAATATACTCTATGACCTTTGAGGTTGGGGAAACGAGGATGACCAAGTCATCTTGAAATAATTCAGTTTTATGAAAAAGGTAAAAAGATCAAAAAAAAGACTTGTAGAAAAGAGAGATAAAACATATGCATAATAAAAATAAATAAATAAATAAACAGCTGGAGTGCCTGGGTGACTTAGTTGGTTCAAGTGTCTGCCTTCAGCTCAGGTGATGATCCCAGGGTCCTGGTATTGAGCCCTGCATCAGGCTCCCTGCTCAGTGGAGAGTCTGCTTCTCCCTCCCATTGAGAAAAAAAATTTGACTTATTTATTTGAGAGAGATAATCTTTAAATTTTACTTATTTATTTGAGAGAGAGTGAGAAAAGAAAAACATGCACACAGCAGAGGGAATAACAGAGGGAGAGGGAGAAGCACGCCACTGAGCAGGGAACCCCCTGCGGGGCTCTATCCCAGACCCGGGTATTATGACCTGAGCTATAGGTAGACACTTAACTCAGGTACCCCAATAAATACAATCTTTAAAAAAAAATAAATAATAATAAAAATAAATAATATTTCAGATAGTATAATTTTTTTACTGTAAGACTTGGTATAAAAACAGGATGACATACTTGTCTAATTATAGCAAAAGACTTTGATAAGTTTAGATGCAGTAGTACATAAAAAATTTAACTTCTTTCATTAACTGATAATTTAATTAGATTAAATTAAGAGACATCAAAATTTAGAGAATCTAATAGTCCTGATCTATTAATAAATGTAGCCATCCTGACCCCAAAACAAGAGTCTTCAGTAAGTATATAAGCATAAGTTGAACATTTACACAAACAGGCCATTATTTAGGCCAGAAGTATATGCCAATAAATTCCTAGAGTTAAATATCAGGCTATATTTTCCAAGAATAAGGCAATAAAATTAGAAAACAATGACCAAAATATTAAATTCATATAATTGGAAGTTAACTTCATACCTAAAAAGAAATAATACAGCTAATTCAGAAATTTTTAGAATTACAGTACTTTGGTAATATCAACTCTCAAAATGAGTGACGGACAGGTGGGGCTAGCAAGAGACTCGTGGGAGGATTAAATCATGGGCCCCTGTATCTCAGGTGCAGTAGAAGCAGTGGATTTGGAATTTCAGTTTTTCCACAACGTTCCACCACAAGCTGGTTAGAACTGTGCAAAAGCAGGAAGGGAAGCCCCAGTAAAGTGGATTGGGGATGCCAGAAGGGGAGGCTGGAAGGGGGCGCCTGGTGCTCAGTGCCCATTACAGACCCCACATTGCAATCCCCCACAGGAGAGACTCACCAATTTTAGGCCCCACAGGGGAAGCTGGAGGTTCATCTCCTGACTTTTTGTAGGAGCTTTGCAGCTCAGCTGGTGAGAATTCTCCATCACCCTGCCTTTCTCCAAGGGACTTTCCTTCAAGCACCCTTCCCAACTTCTTCCTCCTCCATGAAATAATGTTCCTCTCCTTTGTTTCTCGCACTTGCCTGTGATGGGACCTTAGCTTGCTCAGCCCAGACTGCCATTCTCTGCTCTTCCCAATTAAACCCATGCTGCTGGTCAAATAACTGGCAGATTGAGTTTAAGGCCAATCGAACTAATAAATTCAAGAACTTGCAAGGAACAAAATCAATATGCACAAATTAGTGGCACTCCTAGGTGCTCAGAAGGAACCATCAGAAAGAGACTTCGGAGAACGATCTCATTTACACCTGCATCCAAGACAGCAAGATACCCGGGAGGCCCCTGAACCAAGAAAGTGACAGCCCTGCAACAATGACGACAGACAGGGAGGGGTACACACGGAGATGGGGAGGCACTGTGCTCAGGGAAGTACCCACACTGGGAAAATACCTACTCTCCCCAAAACCGGCTACAGAGTCCTCACTCTGGCTCCCGAATTTCCGGACTCGGCGCAAGCCTGGAGTGGGTGTGGACACGGGAAGGACCCCGCAGGGCTGAGGTGGGGAGAGCACAAGCACCGAAGAAGGCAGACGCTCCCTGACTGCAGACCATCTGAGGAGCCCAAGGAACCGAATCCGCGAGACACAAACACAGACGAGGACCAAGGAGCACCCGAGCCCAGAAAGGGGGGACCCCACAGCCCCGCGCACAGCACAGCAGGAGGCCACGTCTCCTCACACAAAACGACGGAAGCCCCAGTGTCTACACAGGGCACCCTTTCTCTGTGGGGTCCTGAGACCACGAACCCCTTGACAGTCCACTAAGGGACTTCTCCTCACCTCCTCCAGCGTCTGGTCCTTAGGAGGTTGGACTGCTGGCAGTGTGGGCGCGTCCTCCACAACGGGTCCGGTCAGTGTGGATGCAGAGCCACACCCTCCTCAGCTTGTCCTGTCAGGGTGGGAGGCGCCCCACATTCTCCAGAAGTCTCCACAGTGCATTCTGAAAAGGCAGGGCTCAGGTCCCAGCTGTGGCTGTGCAGCCTGGGCTCAGGGCGGGAGCTGGGGTCTGGCGCCCTCTGCAGGCAGTGCAGGACTGTGGAAGCTCACCCTTCAGTGGAAGGTCCTGCTCCCTCCTGGGGTCCAGCTGACGCCATTTCATTCCGGAAATTCAAGCTGCATGGAGCCCAATACCCCCCAACTTCCCCCCAAATAGCTAAGGAACAATGAATTGGAAACAATGTGGAATTACAACAGTCCTTGACCCAAACAGTGTCACTGAACATGGCCCTGATGCAGACCCACACTCTGACCTCAACTTGGTCTCAAGCCTGGACCCTACCCTAATCCAAGACCCTAACCCTAGCCCCCAACCCAAACAATGTTCACAAGAATCAAGAGGTAGAAACTGCAAATATCCATCAATGGCAAGTGCATAAGCAAAGTGTGGTGAAGGGTTTGAATTTGGGTTCAGGTTCAGGTTTTAGTCAGAGTTCTAGATCAGGCTTTGGGTTTAGTGTTAGGGTGAGGATTTAGAGTGAAGGACAAGGGAACAGAGTTATAGTTTAGGGCTTTAAGTTTATGATTTAGGCTTTAAGACTCAGGGCTTATGGGATAAAGTTCAAGGTCAAATTTGGGGTTTGACTTCATGCTGAGAATTGGGTTCAGGTTTCATGACTTGGAGGTCTGGTTTAGGGTTTGGGTTCGTGGTTCAGGGCTTGGATCCAGGGCTCAGGTACAGGCTTTGGGTTCCATTCCAGGTTTGGGATTCAGGGTTCTAGTTTGGGCTTTAAGGTCAGCTTAGGTTTCAGCGTTGGTAGGGGTTAAGATTAGGTTTAGGGATGACACATTTTCTTCACTTGTCATCATGGACAAAAAATTCTATCTGAAGTTTCTAAGTCAGAAATGTATTTCATCTGGGGGCGCCTGGGTTGCTCCGTGTGTTAAGCCTCTGCCTTGGGATCAGGACATGATCTCAGGGTCCTGGGATCGAGCCCTTCATCAGGCTCTCTGCTTGGCGGGGAGCCTGCTTCCCCATCTTTCTCTCTGCCTGCCTCTCTGCCTACTTGTGATCTCTGTCTGTCAAATAAATAGAATTAGTAAAAGCTATTATATGATCTTTTACAAACCATTTCCTATCTTTGCATTCTCATGTGCCAAGACAGACAGGGATTATTTAAAACCCTGAAGAGAGTGCTCTTGCTTTTAAATTGCCTGTAACCTTCGTGTAATAGATTTATGATTGATGATAGATTTAGTTAAAATATAACTATTTAAAATATTTACTCTCAGTAAACGATTTCAACCTATGCTCATTTAAGTAACTTGGTGCATAATCCCTTTTCTATTAAACCATAGTGCAAGGACCAATGCCGCGTTTCCGAGAGAACCCCAAGCTATTTTTCTAGAATGGCCATATGCGTATATATCAGGCGTCCTGTTTTCACTCCCTTTGTGGAGCACCTACCCTGGAGGTCATGTAATAACCAATGACCAAAAAAAAACAAACCAAAAACCCAAACATCCAGGTCGAAGTGCCATCCCTGCCTGGAGTCCAGGAGACTGCTCAGACAGATCCCAGGCAGGCATCTCAGCCCAGGCCTGTGCTGGGGAAGCTGGTTCCTGGCTTTGGGCGCAATCTGGAAGCCAGCAAACTGACCCAAGAGTGCAGCTGGCGTTTAGGACTGATGATCTTTTCGCAGCCAGGCTGCCCGTGGACACCCGCTCAGGGAGCCAGGCTAGGAGTCTGCCCAGCGCAGGCGCTGGCAATGGGGCAGCATGCTAGGGCATAGCCCTGCACCCCAGCCAGGGCTCAGGCCTCAGGAGTGAGGGGGCGGGGCCGGCGCAGAGAAGGGTCTTTGCTAATTTCCAAAGCTGGAAGTGAGCTCTCAGAGGACTCAGGAGGGAGGGGGGCGGGGGCGGGGCGGGGGCGGCCAGGAGAAGTGGCTTTGCTAATTGTCCAGGCGGGAAGGAGGGGCGCACAGCGCCAGGGTGCTGTGCTACAGCCCATTCGGGACTGCAGGACCCACCATACTCGCTGCCCCTGTGCTCCCACGCTCCAGCTTAGCCCCAGAGGCCGAGGTGTCCTGTTCTCGTTCTGCCCCTCCCTGCCCCATGGCTTCTCTGGAGGACCCTCTGCTCACAGGTAAAGTGACACCGCGACACGCCCACACCTGAAGCAGTAGCAGTGCTACTGGGCTTTTCAAGGAAGTCAGGCTGTCCCTTGGGACCTACTGGAGCCCACTGGAGCCCACAGGAAGGTGGGAGAAGTAAGATGCCACCGGGTCCTGTCCTGAGCTGCTCCCAGCCACCAGCCTCACCACATGGTGCAAGAGGGACCCCAGAACAAAGGAAGGATACAGGCCAGCATGTCTGCTGGTGGCCCTGGGCACTTAGCTCATCGCAGTGAACCACACCGCCTCCTCAACCCACGCTTTTAAAGCCTCCTTCTTCGTTTCTGGCTTTCATGTCTGTAGGAACATGAGCCAGATCTAACTCATCTCCGACAGACAATTCTGACTCACCCCGTGTCAGATTTTTATGAGTGGCTGTGATAGAGTAAGATAGCAATGCTCCAACAAACGGACTGTTTCCTCCCACTTGACCTCAACAGTCTTATACATTTGCTTAGCGAAAATATCTTGTCTCCTTCCATTAAGCTCATAACGTGGTCTAATAGTATACACGCGCCTTCGTTAGATGCGAAGCGATACAGAGGTCCTTTTTTTTTTTTTAATTTTACAAGGTAAAGTCAGTGAACACATCCAACTTGACGAATACGTCTCTAAAATGTCAATCCAGGCAAAGCTTTTTCTGCCTACAGATTGGAGCCTACGTGGTGACATTTTTAAAATGCTTTCAGTCCCTCAGTGAGGCTCTTAGAAGCTAGCCAGGGCTTACTACGTGCCAGGCACTGTGTCAGGTGTTGGAGCTAAAGAGAAGGAGAGCATGGAGGCTGGCTGGGGAGGGACATCCATGACACAACCACAGCTAGAAACGGAGGCCAGTGCTAGAAAAGAGAGAGCAGGCTGCATGGAGAGTGTGTACCATGGGGCTTGTGAGCTCACGAATAAGTGGAAGTAACAGGAGTGGGGAGATGGGGGAGAGAAGAGGGTCTTCCCATCAATGGGAATCACCTGTGCTTGGAGGCAGGTGCCATGAGAGGTCTCCACAGGAAGAAGGCAGTGTGGTTGAAGGGCAGAGAGATGGGGCAGAACAGGCATCAGTCAGTTGGAGGGGTATGAAGAGACTGATGGGAGGATTATGGGTGCCTTTGGAGGACTGAGAATTTGTTAGAAGATCAGTGCAGATTTCTATGGAGACAAATGCCAGGAACTGATAGGTCTTTGAAAGGTCACTCTGGCTGCCTTTTGGCAAAGGGGTTGGTAAAAGGCACTTGCAGGTGTGAACACACCAGGTGGGAGGTGAGTGCAGGAAATCAGGTGAGGGAGCATGGGAACTTGATCCGGGGGTATATAAGGGAGAATAGCCTTTAAGGAATTCCACAAATTGGCACCAGCTGGAAGGGGGAGGTGGGTGTGTCCTGGAGGTTACAGAAATTACATGAGAAAGGGAAGTCTTTTTAGATCTCTTTTTCAACTAGAGGAACTCTCACCTTATTGATAGAATTCCAGAGTGGGAACCAATGATATGAGGACATCTTTGAAAAGTCTGAATATGTTCTTCGACATCTTTGCAAGTGACGAGGAGACCTTGACCTTAGGAGGCCTTGGCCCTCTTTGTAGCCAAAAAGATTTCACCTACAGATTTGGGTTCTCCCTTTTAAAGTCAAGGAGTCAGTCCTTCCAAAGGACACCTCCTATCATTTTACCCTCTCATCATACCTCACATGCTGGCATCTCCAAGACCCTCTGTTCCAGGTTGAGAGTATCCACTTTGGCCGGGCTGGTCTTGCCAAGAACACCACCCCAGGAAATCTAGAGCCTGTAGTGCTATTAATAACATCATCTAAGACTGTGTTTGCTGCCCTCATGGCTTCTTCCCACCATGACTCACTGAAGCTTTTAACACATTGTATCCATTAAGCTATAGTTCCCAAAGCTCATCTTCTCTAGTGCCATTAATTTTTAGGGGACCAGGCAAACCTTAAACTTGTCCCCCCTAATTGGATCCCTGTTCCCCCACAATCTATTTGAAAGCCTTTCACCATGATTCTTGAATGAGATCTGAGACCACTGCTGGTACCTAACACTTCTTGGCACCTTGTTTGTTAGGTTCTTGGAAGAGGAGATGGCTATGGAGGTGAGTGGGGATGGGAGTGGGAGGATTTCTCCCTTCACTTTGCTTTTTGTGTTTTCAAATAATGGGTTTTGAGGGGGCGGGAAAGTTTAACCAGACCATTTATTTTCCATCTCCCATCGATAAAATGTTTACCACTCCCCACTGGAAGAATTTAGATCTTTCCTTTGAATCTCCAGGAAAATCTCCCAAACCCAGACCACCACCATGTGGATTCATCCATCTTCTGATTCACCTCCAGATTGTCTCCTCCTAACTGCTCAAGCCACAGGTTAAGGGCGGAATGTTCAATGCCCAAGCAATTAAGTGGGGAACACGTTCATCTAAGCAATTCCATGCAGCTCTCTATCTGCATACAGGGGGTCTCTCCCAAGCCTTACCAACCTCAGCAAAAGAAGACAAAGCCGCAGCAGTCTGGGGTATATATCATTCATTCATTCCTGTGTTCAACACTCATGGCGGATCCCCACCAAGACAGTGGGAGAGCAAGGACTGGAGAAATCCTGGAAGCTGAAGTCTGAGGAGGATTTCAAATTCAAGTCAGAGATGAAAGAAACATCTGGACTTGGTCCTCAGGTACATGCAGTATTCTGAACTGAGGCTAGAACCAGAGACCATTCTAATGAAAGGCCTCTACAGGTGGGCTCTCACAGGTGGGCTCCAACTCAGTTTCGTGTATATTCATTCATGAAATAGCTCTTTGGGTCAACATGCAGAAGAAAACCATTTCAGAAAACTGACAATGAGGAGAGGAAAGGGAAGCAGAAGGCTTGTGAATGGGGAGAGAGGAGGAGCCAGGGCAGAAAACCAAGAATCCCTCCCTGCCCTCCTTGCTTCCAGGGAGGTCTGAGGGACTAGTTTCCACCTGGGATCCCAAGTCCAGAACAAAAGCAGCGGGGCCACGTCGGGGGAGGGAAGGGGGTCCTCAGCATGGGCGCATGGGGCTGCGGAAAGATGGCGGCTAGCGTGCCTGCTGGCGGGGGGCACCTCGCAAGGCGCTGTCCCCAGCCCGACCCCATGAGGACCCGGGTTTGGCACAGCGTCCGGGGTGGTCCCGGTGCCCTGGGGTTCGCGGGAGGCTGGGCCTCCACAACCCCCCTCTCCGCCCCCAGGTCGGGTCCGCGCTTTCTGCTCCAGGTGAGGGCGCGGCGCGGTGTCACTTTACCTGTGTGCAGAGGGTGGTCCGGAGAAGCCTTGGGGCGGGGAGGGGCAGCAGGCAGCAGGAGCGGGACAGCAGGCAGCAGGAGCGGGACAGCGGAGCCTCACACGGGAGCGTACGGGGCGGCGAGTCCGGTGGGTCCTGCAGTCCGGACTGGGCCGCAGCACAGCACCGCGGCGCTGCCCGCCTGTCCTCCGCCAGCCCCTCCACCTCCTCCCAGACTCTCAGCCACATCCTCTGAGAGCTCACTTCCAGCTTCGGCAATTAGCAAAGCCCCTTCTCCCCGCCGCCCTCGACCCGCCCCCGCCCCCTCCCTCCTGAGGCCCCGCCCTGGCTGGGGCCCGGGGGAAGCCCCGGGGGCTGCAAGCTTTGCCAGCGCTGGCGCTGGGCAGCCTCCTAGCCTGGCTCCTTGAGCGGGTGTCCACCCGCGGCCTGGCTGCAAAAAGATCATCAGTCCTGTTAACCCTGGCTGCACTCTCCCGTCAGTTTGCTGGCTTCCAGATTGCGCCCAAAGCCAGGAACCAGCTTCCCCAGCACAGGCCTGGGCTGAGATGCCTGCCCAGGATCTGTTTGAGCAGTCTACTCATCTCCAGGCAGGGATGGCACTTCCACATGGATGTTTGGGCTTTTTTATTGTTTTTTGGTCATTGGTTATTATTACATGACCTCCAGGGTAGGTGCTCCACAAAGGGAGTGAAAACAGGATGCATGATATACCCCTCACCTCCCATGCTGTCTTTCTCTTAAATAATAAGCACTGCTGAACTATCTTAGATTCTGTACCTTCTCTCCAGCCATGAACCTATCACTGTCTTTAACTCTTGAAAACTTCATTAAACAAATTAATGTGGTGAAGGAAGCAATATGAGAAAGCCTATTAATCTGATGAGCATGGAACTGAACAAACCCTATAGATACTTTCCCTTTGATTTCTAGCCTATCAATACCTACAGTGAGTCACATACACTCAAGATTATTGTTTTTATTGTATACTTCATATATTCATTGATTTTGGACTCGTTATCATTTTGTTGAAGTGTTAAACTATGGTAATAAACAAACTTTTAATTAACTTTTCCTCCTATGATACAAATATAACTTGCACTTGAGCTTTAGCTAATTTTATGTTCTAAAATTGCCAAAACAAAATGATCAAGGTTTCTAGAATTTTACTGTATTTTCTACTATGTAATATTGTTCTATCTCTTCTGTATAAAGAAAATGAATGCTTGGGGCTCTTGGGTGGCTCAGTGTGTTAAAGCCTCTGCCTTCTGCTCAGGTCATGATCCCAGGCTCTCTGCTCAGCAGGGACTCTGCTTCCCTTCCTTTCTCTCTGCCTGCCTCTCTGTCTACTTGTGATCTCTGTCTGTCAAATAAATAAATAAAATCTTTAAAAAAAGAAAATGAATGCTTGATAACTAAATGAATGCTTTACTGAACAAATTAAATATGGCAATAGCATTTTATTTTATCATGCTTCACATATTAAACTATAATATTATATCACTAGTCTACAAATAATCTACTCGCATAGTCATTTGGAAGCTTTTAGCAAAAGAATTCTTCCTCCTGATTGTAGTATAAAAGCCACAGAAATATACAGAAGACTCCTAGGATAGAAAGTTAAATCCAGTTATCCGTGATGCCTTGAGTAGGACCTGACCTATGTATGTCCTGGGATGCACTAGTAACTGTTACATGTGATAGGATTATATTTAATATATACAGTTTCATTTACTTCACAAAGGACATATAAATTTGAGAATAAAATATTTGATGAATCTATAAAGTCTATATCTATTTGTAACTAATGTGGTAGAATTAAGATGTTAATTTGAAAAAAAATTCATTGAACACATACACATATTCAATTGTTTTTATATATATAAACAGCATTATGTATTTATGTAAATAAATGCATTGTCAGTAAAATCCATTTACTTATCAATCATAAGGGTAATTTTAAGTACTAAGAATAAGAAATATGTGAAAAGATAAGTGTTCAAGAGTGCAGTTTGTGGTAATTAATACAATATGATAGGCTCATAAAAAAGATATATTACTTGAACTTAAAAGCTTCTATAATTAAGCGATGACCACTTGAAATTTGTAATTAGTCTTGCTGCAGTTTTTCCTTGCACTAATTGCCCTTCCCCAGAAGTTCATTAAGAATTTCTGTGAATGTCCTTATGTTTAATCTCATTCATAGATTCCACTGCTGCTCATAAAACAAAGCCAAAAAGAGAGGTAACTCTATGTGGCACTCCATCCACAAGCAATACATTCATAAATAATTAAAAAGCTCTCTACTTTATTTGTTACCCATTCAGCTGATAAATTTAAATGAGTAACTGAGGCCATTTTATCAGCACTTTTAATAGAATGCGACTCAGAAACTTCACAGTGTTATTTAAGAAGAAATGCTCACGTGTTAAGGTTTTTATTTTTTTTAAATCAACAAAATAATTTTCAAATATTAAAAGCAAATGTCTCCTTTTCCTCCAAGTTTCCTTGCTATGTCAAAGTTACAAATAAATACATTAAAATCGTATTTTGAGTAGTAGATAAAAACAAAAGTTTTGAAATTGTGGGTTGAGTGTCTGGGTTAACTTGTATAAATATGTGAACTCAATTTATTTAGACTTTATTAGATTTTTTTTTAGACTATTTAAAAATACATGCTGAGATAATGACAACATTATTTTATTCATTTTAATAAATTAATTAATTTATTTAATTATGTTTAGATATTTATTTATTAAATTAATGATTTAATATTTAATAATCTAAATTTGAAATATTTTAAATTCTAAAAATATTTATTTAATTAAATTGATATATTTAATATAAATATTTAATAAATTATTTAATCATTATTATAATTATGCAATACATTATGTATTGTGTAATAATTGCATTTAAATAAATAAATAAATGTATTATTTACATTATTTTATTTTATTTTATTTTATTTTATTTAGTTGACAAAGAGAGGGAGAACGCAAGCAAAGGGAGCTGCAGGCAGAAGGACAGGGAGAATTAGGCTCCCAGCTGAGTAGAAAGTTCAACCTGGGGTTCCATCCCACGACCTTGGGATCACCACCTGAGTCAAAGGCAGATGCTTAAGTGACTGAGCCATCCAGATGCCCAAGGCTTTGTATTCTTCGCTTCTAAATATTGATGCTCCTTCATCTCTGGAGTTAGTAAATTGATGTTGAGAATTCATATCAAAGTATTGATAGTAGCTGTTAAACAGAAACATGTAATTTAGGGGAAAAAAAGAGCAGAAGGAAGAGAAAGGCCAAAAGTCAAAAGCACATTAATATAAAATTTAATTAGATAAAAAAGCTGATATTCCTGAAGGGGGCTAATAAAAGAGCTGCAAAGAGCTGATAGGATTAGGAAAATTGTCCACTCCTGGTCATTTCATAATTTTAAACTATTCCTTATTAATAAATATACTTAGTTCCAGAAACACAATCACATAAGAACATTTCCACCAAGTTTCCTCTAACAGCATTTACAAATTAGACGTTCAAACAATGCAGTTCATTACATGTTGCATCTGTATCTTAAAGTTTAAACACTTTCTGTGACACATTTTCTAACAATTAAAATTTAAAAAAAAAATATATATATATACATATATATCTATGTATATATATATATACCTTATCCCTAAATGGAAAATATATATATATAGAGAGAGAAACCTCATCCCTAAATGAATCCTTTCTTTGTTTATTAGCTTAAATAGGTAAATTAGCAACAACAACAACAACAAACAGCTAATATTATAGAGGTAGGAACAATTGACCTTTTCATTCATTGCTATATTCTAAAAATTCCTATTTTATTTTTTTCTCAAGTCTGTCATAATAATTTTCTAAATCTCCTGCCTTATTCAATTTTTTTCTTTTAGTGGAAATCTCTATTTCATATTTATTTTCTCTTCCTCCACTCTTTGCTCTAATAATTCAATGTATTATTAGATTTTCTGTTTTTCTCTTTATCCAGATATATCTTTTCTTTCTTTCTTTCTTTTTTAAATAATTTGATTTGCTGGCATTTTACATCAGTACATGCTTTCTTATGGATGTTAGAAATGTCTGTGGAACTACTAGAAGAATAAACTTTTTTACCTTTAAGAAGTTTACAGTCTAGAGTGCCTGGGTGGCTCAGTTGGTTAAGTGTCTTCCTTCAGCTTAGGTCATGATGCCAGAATACTAGGATCCAGTCCTGCATCAGCTGCCTGCTCAGCACGGAGTCTGGTTCTTCCTCTCCCTCTGCCCCTCCCTCTCTCTCTCTAATAAATAAATAAAATCTTAAAAAAAAAAGACTTACTGAAATCTGAGACTGAATTACTAAATTCAGTCTTAATAGAAGACAGCTAAACAAAGCAATGATCACAACTGGAAAATTTAGCGAGATCATGGTTTAACATTTTTGGTTGACACAGGACCTCTTTCAGTAACAACTTTCCCTAAATATCAATTTCTTTTTAAGGCAAAATATTTTGACAAGAAATCCAGATCCTTCTGATCGTTTTCATATCAATTTAAGGTGACATCCTCAGAGTATATAATCAAATATGTAATTATTCTATCTGTTGCCTTGTATATTGCCTGTATCTTTTTCAGACTCAAAGTTCCATTGAGGTAGAGTTTTTTTTTTTAAAGCAGAGATTTTTAAAGTGTTTGATATATACAAGATGCTTAATAAGTGTTTACAAAGCCTATGTATTACAGAAGCCTTAAACAGGCTTTAAAATAATGTAGGTGATATTAGTGGTCATATCAAACAATTTTTAGGTTTCAGTCATGTAAATAACTACATTTCTGAGAGACAGAGAAACATACAAATGGTCTGGGTCCAGTAGGATAATGCTAGCATGTGTTGTAAATTCTCTTATATGACCTTATTCTTGCAAGAATTGGTTATGTGGCAGAAAAAAATGTATCACTATCTTATACTTTATTATTTAAAGAGATTTATGGAAGTCTTAATTTCTTACACTACCCCTTTGTTTCAGTGGACCTAATTTCCGTGGTAATGGTGAGAGGAAAGTAGGAAATTTAGGCAGCAGCAAAAATCTCCTACAAGGCACTATAAAATAAGGCTTGTTCTAGATCATGGGTCTGTCCAAAGGGGAATGTTAAGGGGTAGAATGGATGATGGATGCATTGTGGACTTATAACTTTAAGATTAATACTGTTATGCCCCAATAATTGGTCTATGATTAAAGAAGCGAGACTGATGTAAAGCAAAGGTCAAGCAAAGCTTTATTTCATGCCAAGCATCAAGAACCTAACCGAACGTTCGGGGCC